>NW_013675554.1:18778-22809 GCF_000517525.1 Limulus polyphemus
TAAATTCATGAAATAGTAGTTCAATGAAATTTTGAATGAAAGTCAACAAAACGAGATGACATGGCCTTTCACCTGTGACCCGTCTTGAAATGGTTAATACAATCTATAAACATTAGTATTAATTTTTGGATTTTTGTGTTTTTCAGGTTAATTATATTGGCTAGTGTTGGTAAACATGTTTCGCGTAGTGGAAAATCCTGATGGTTCCACTTTGGTTTACAAGGCCAACACCAATGAGTTGCTGTGTGTTGTACAAGGAAAACATCCTTTGCCAACAGTGAGTAAATTAATCATTTTTAATTAAATCCATGTACTTGTTTATGGTAAAGTAGAAAGAGATTGTTTTAATTATATATAACACTTCTGTTTACTCCTATCCTCGGTGGTAGGCAGCTTAGCTCTATAGCTTCATGCTTTGGTCTCGTAGTCCGATGGTTGTGAGTTCAAGGCTGACCCATGTAATGCTGTTGTGTCCCCACTTATTCCAGTCTGCCTAGCTGTATGATGGGTACTAGCAATGTACTAACATCCGTTCCAAGGGGAAAAGGGTTAGCATTCTTATCCACAGGTGCCACTGGAGCCCAAAAGCATTGGCCCTACTTGCCTTGCAAAGACAAGGCAATGATTTAATTAACTAACTGTTTTCAATACTTATAACCTAGCTATAAGTGGTATTTTATTGATACTATCATTACTACTTGTGTTATGTGGTGTATTCACTTTAGGCTTGCACAATCCACCTTTAAAAGAAAATGTCCATGTGGCTACGCTTAATTAAAGAGAGCTACATAATTTATTGAAACGTGTAGTTGGATATTTATTCCTGTTAGGAAGGAAGTCTTGTGAAATCTTTTAAACTGGTTTATTTTGTTCCATGTTATCTCATTACAGATGTTTAGGTTTTGTTTTTATGTAACAGGGTCATTATTCTCTTAATTTACATCTTTGTTTTGAGTCTTGAACTCTTAGCTATCAGTTGTTTTAAAAATTGTACTGTGCATCCAGGTGTACTGATTTTCAACAAGAAGCCAAACATTGATGATGTATATGTAACACCTGGACCACTACTGACTATATCTTTCATATCCCAGTTGGCCTGATGAGCATTTGTGTTGGGTGAAAAGCCTTACCAACACTGGAGATGGCAGGTATATTTGTGTTGGGTGAAAAGCCTTACCAACACTGGAGATGGCAGATATATTTGTGTTGGGTGAAAAGCCTTACCAACACTGGAGATGGCAGGTATATTTGTGTTGGGTGAAAAGCCTTACCAACACTGGAGATGGCAGATATATTTGTGTTGGGTGAAAAGCCTTACCAACACTGGAGGTGGCAGATATACTGTGGTTGATGTATGATAACATATTCTTTTTTGTTCTTTTCTTTCTATAGTAAAGCTGGTTGTGGAAATGTTAGGTAGGGAACAAATTTAACACATAAAATGTATCTGTATGCAGCACCAAACTAGGAAATTTCGTACTTTCTGTTCTGACTTCTAACTGGTTGCTATGTCTGAAGAGGTCAATTACAGAATAATTTAACATTGTTATTTCAATTCATACAAAAGAGTCCTAGTATGGTATCACCTCTCGAGATAAACTTTTCCGGTCCCAAGAAGACACACAACCAAACTGCTACAAGCTTCTGAAAGACACACAACCAAACTGTTACAAGCTTCTGAAGACACACAACCAAACTGTTACAAGCTTCTGAAAAGCTTGTAACAGTTTGGTTGTGTGTCATATGTCGCACAGGACACCATCAATCGTTGGTACAGTACTGCTCATAGCTTCATGTACAAGTTAAAAACTACAGAGAAGTGTAGCAATGTAACAGTTGTTAATTTAACTAGTTTGGAACATATCATCGGGTGTTTTCTACATTTTGATGTAGGTGTTGTGCATGATAACTGGACACAGAAAGGTCGTAAACATGTCTCAATTCTTCTACAGAGGTAAAACATTACCCATGAGAACAAGAAGTGTTCAGAAGCTTGTAACAGTTTGATTGTGTGTCTTCAGCGAATGAGGTTTTGTGGTAATTTATGAAGTTAGGTTTTTACTATCTGTTTTTTTTTATCTTAACTTCATGAGTCTAGGTTAGATTGCCAAGTTAGAAACCTCAGGTACAGTTGTACCACTTCTAAAATACCAAATCCTGCACTTTGAATTGTGACTATATTGTGTTTAAAAGTTCTACTAAATATCTGGCGTTTAAGAATCTTGGTATTAACATTCTTAACATAGAATAAATTTCCTTAAACAAATGGTTTAATGCCAAAATCTTGAAAATGAAGACAGCTTATTGATATTACACCACTAATTCATTGTAGCAATGAAAAACAAGTCCTTTGTTGAATTGTAATCTCATTGTCTGGTAGCAAAGTGAAGTATGCATACAAAAAGAAAATAGCTGAAGATCTCACGAGCCAGACATTCAAAAACACAAGTCTGTAGACTGGACATTGAAGGAAACTTGGTTAAAGTTATAAATAGTTGAAGATCTCATGAGCCAGACATTCAAAAACACAAGTCTGTAGACTGGACATTGAATGAAACTTGGTTAAAGTTATAAATAGCTGAAGATCTCACGAACCAGACATTCAAAAACACAAGTCTGTAGACTGGACATTGAAGGAAACTTGGTTAAAGTTATAAATAGCTGAAGATCTCATGAGCCAGACATTCAAAAACACAAGTCTGTAGACTGGACATTGAAGGAAACTTGGTTAAAGTTATAATAATCAAAGTCTGTTAGTAAAGAATTTTATACATATTGTTCTAAACAGTAAATAATAAAATCCTTTAACTGAAACAGACCTGCTGAATTTTTATGGTAGAAAGTATCTCTGATATCCACCTCGTTAGCTAACAACAAACAGTATGTAATTCATTATACCAGTCTCAATGAAATCTTAAAGTATAGTTTAATAACACTCACAAGTAAGGTTTTCAGTTCATGAAATTTAAAAATAGTAGGTATATTGTACAAAGCAGTATTTTCACATACAATTAAAAACTCTGGATTAGATAGCATTACTGATTTTGAAATCTTCAAAATTACAGGTTTTACTTTGGAATTGCAAAATCTCATTTTACCAAGCAGAATAAGGGCTTCTAAAGATAAAGAGAGAATATGATATGTGCCCCAACAAGAAAGCCCGACTTAAGAGCTCATACAAGTCTCTCCTTTATAAATATTCTGACATGAGACATATAAAAACCTATATATGTTGTTAACATATTTACTTATGTACATATGCAGTAAATGAAATTACACAAAGAAAAACCAGCAGAAACTAATCAACTTTAGGGAAGGATTCAGAGCTACAACAGGCAGTATTCCGAAGTATTATAAACGCAGTATTTCATTACACTATCCAAAACTAATCACCTTAAACAGCTGTTTTAAGCATTTTAAAAATACTGTTTATGTTAAAAGTTATTAAGATTTGTATTGCCTTTAATTAGTTCTTCCTATTTTAATATAAATTGTGTGCTAGTTTCAAACTTAAAAATATTATACCGTGAAACAGATGAGGTGATCAATTTCTTTAAAAACAAGTGTCTTGTATGTTTCATACAATTTACAAACATTTTTGTGTGTTTCAGGGTGCTTCCCAATCAGTTCTAGCTCGAAAAACAAAAGACATTCTTAAAACTTGTAGCAAAGGTATGACAGTTTTTCTTAATCAGGGTTATAATTTTAAAGACTCTTCAGATCTCAGTGACATATTGAAACATGTTTGTCTTACCCTCATGTTATTTTACAAATGAAGCAATGTTTTAATTAAAACTATTGGATTAACATAAAATCATTAATTCCTTTACCTGTAAATACAAATTCTGACAGTTATTATCAGAGCAATCTATGGTAGATAATGATATAGTATTAAAATTTAAATATTTAAGTAAGCTCATTAATTGTTAGTCTTACCACCAGCGTGTGTATGAAAACTTTGAGATGACCATTAGATGTTAGTCTTACCACCAGCGTGTGTATGAAAACTTTGAGATGACCATTAGATGTTA
>NW_013675555.1:0-5873 GCF_000517525.1 Limulus polyphemus
ATATATTTACTCATGATTTGTGTATATCGTATATATACATATATATTATTCATACCTTCGGTATATAGGATGCAAGCAGATTTTGACGTCAAATTTTGGGGTAAAAAAGTGTGTCTTATACACCGAAAAATACGGTACTCCCCTTTCAGCCATGGGGGATGTTATAAAGTAACAGTCAATCCCACTATTCCTTGGTAAAGAGAAGCCCAAGAGCTGGTGGTGGGTGGTGTGAACTAACTACCTTCCCTCTATCACTTCAAAATTAGGGACAGTTAGCCCTTGAGTAGCTTTGTGAGACATCCAACAAACAGACAGTTGAGGGTACCCAGCTAATGAAATATTAAATTCTAATCTTTTATAAGTGATAAAGTAAGTTTAGTTAGTTTTATTCATAACCAGGTTGATTTTTAGTTTTGCTCTGAGTAGGTAGTTTGTTCTGATTGGAGGTTAATTGGCCATCATACAACCTTTCAGAAAGTGTTAAATCAATATAAAGGTTTGTGTGTCCTTCTTTTTCAGGGCCCTTTGGTAATGCTCTGGATTTCAGAGGTGGCTAGTTAAGTTCAAATCTGTGGAATACCACAAAATATTCCCCCACATTTTCTGCTGTAGGTGCATTAAAAGTGTGACAATCAATCCCTTAGCATGGGTGGTAGGGTGCTGCTGATTGGCTGTCTTCCCTCTGGTCAGTAGTTCAAAAATAGGGATAGTATCAGATAATAGTCTTAGTAGCTTCACCATAAGTACATATTCCTTCTTTTTCTGTTTTTTGTTTTCCAACTTAAGCTAACACTTCTTTTATATATATTTTAAATATTTTCTACTACAAGTCCGATTTTGGAAATTCCAAATTACAGATCCTTTTTTATCTCAGTATATCATATGTGTATCTTTTTTATATAAATTAACTAAATTAACCCACATAGCTATATGTAGGTGTGTATACAGTTGTCATTAAGGCTACTTATAATTTACTTTTTTTTAATCAACCGTAATGTTAAATTCAAGACAACATACATCGTTGTGAAATGTATTAATATCAAATTATTCCATTATGGCTGGAATTCAAACTCAGATTTATATATATGTACATAGGCCAGAGTCTGTTTCTGTGTTGTGTGTGAAAAAACAATACGGTGCTGGTTAAAATCTTTAATGGCTCTTTAACTAAAGGGTATGTTTGTTTTTTCTTTCAGCGATATCTTCGATGCCATGTTCCCTGTTGTCCACAGTGCTGGTGAGAAGGTAATACAACAAGGAGATGAAGGAGATAACTTTTATGTCATTGATCAAGGAGAAGTAGAGGTAGGAGTTGCATGCTATATAACAAATGGTTATATGTCTAAAAATACAAAAGTGGTTTTAAAATATGCAAAAGAGAGGGAGAGATAACTTGACTGGAAGTTGGAGCATTTGTTTTTTGGACGTCTTGATTAAAAAAATTGTTTGACTAATGTCTTGCCCAGCTTTTATCGCTCATCTCCCATTTCCCATTCACACACACAAAAAAAAGAAAAGAAAGAATTGTACTCCAAATTTTGGAGCCATGGCTGACTGTCAAATCTCTCTAATCAGTGAGACAAGAATAGCCCAAAAGTTGGTGGTGGATGTTCTTGAATAGCTGTCTTTCCTCTAGTCTATCAGTTCAAAAATTAGGAATGGTCTTTAGTAGCTTTGCAGGAATAAAAAAAAATAAAAAGCACCTTTAGCTATCTATGGCAGATGAGCTCAACTAAGGAAAAGATAATAAAAGATACAGTGACTTTGGCAAATTAGTTTCATAAGTAAAATTATTTTTACAGCCCTTCTACTTTGCTACTGTAAATGATTGCCCACTTTGCGTATCCAGTAATGCTTAACCATAAGTTCCCTGACTCAGCTCGATTAACATAGGTGGTGCATGAGGCACTGTTCAGGTGGAACATATCAAATTACCTATATTAATAAATGAAATAAATTCCTTGAAAAATTAAGAATAATGTTTATCTTCTGTACTTCTAGGTTTTTGTGAATGATCACCTAGTGACAACCATTGGAGAAGGAGGGAGTTTTGGAGAGTTGGCTTTGATTTATGGAACTCCCCGTGCTGCAACAGTTATCGTAAGTTTAAAATACCTTTCTCTAAACTTTGTCAGCTATAAATGATCGGATAATCTTTAGTCTTAAGAAATCTATTTAAATCAGTCATTTTTATAACCTTGAATCTTTTAAATTTCCTGTCTTCTTAGTAACAAGTGTGTTACTAGAGTTCATCCCAAGAACCAACAGGGTATCGTGGAAAAATTAAAAGCTCCATTCATATGATTATTTTTGAGAATTCCGATATTTCCAAAATTATTTTAAGAACTACAAATTGTTACGCTCATGTTGAGAGCATTCCTACTTCTAGTTGTTAGACAAACCTCATTCACTGAAGTATCGTTATACACAGCCTCTGGTACCACCTCGTGTTTCAATAATTCTTGAGGCCCCACATATTTTATCAGTCACCCAGTGGCCCTGTTCCATGTATTGTTAAAACATCTCAATGTACTTATATTGAATATAACAGTCATCGTTAAGTTCCTAATGTTGCCCCTTTCAGCCTGTCCTCCGCATATTGTCACAGTTGTCGTACCATGTTACACCCAAGGTCGCACGTAGCGAATGCTACAGTCACCTTAAGGTCCGTTATGTTATTACAGTCAGTGTATAGTTTTATATGTTGTCACAGCCACAGTGAGGCCACAGATACTGTATAGTTATCCTGAATATATACAGTGTAACTCGTTCATTTAGTAACTCTTCATGCAATCAAAACAACCAAAATAATTAATTCTTCAGTTCCACTGTACACCACTAGGGGTTTTCAGAGAACATTTCTGTAAGGTCTGTAAATTTTAATTCTGGAAACACTTAAATTATTGCCATATAGTAGTAGTCGTAGTATATTTTGCACTTGAAGAACCAGAGTTTTGGAGGTATTCTTGTGATGCCTCATTTAAACAAACCGTTTCTTCGTAAGCCTGTAAAAACTGTGAACTAAATATAATTATACTCGTTACTAACCCTAAATAGCATTCTTACTGATACAAATTATGCTTGGATATAAGTGATGACTATTCAGCAACACTGTAGTGAGTTAATTAAAATGTTAACACTTCATATCCAAAGATACCATAACTAATATACCTGTTCATAACGGAGTGGTTCACTACTGTAAGAACATTTATTCAGACTGCTACATTTGATAAAAACATGATAAAACAACTTTTTAAGCATGAAATAGTTTATTGATAAAATCATAAATCCAATATACATTGTTAAGATTAATACACAAGTTATTTTATGTAGCTTTTATACATATTGCTGTAAGTAAAAAGTCTGTTCGGTCTTTTTTTGAACCAAAACTTGTCGGGCACTGTTAATGCTTTCTTCACCATAGATTTCATGCTTACACGTGTACTTTATCAGGTAAATGAAGCAATGAATTTTCACCTAACTTATACATTTCAGTTCTGTACTTTTTTAAATAAAATTTTTGAAATTGTTTTTATTACATTATTTATTAATACATTAATTATTAATCTTAATTCATATATTTTTTACTTTTTCGGTCATTCAACTCGAAACAAATTTTCGTATAAAATGATAGCATATAACTGATATGAAAAATATATATTGGTTACATTTTACTATAGGCAAAAACGGACGTAAAACTGTGGGCTATTGACAGAGACACATACCGGAGGATACTAATGGTGAGTCCTCCAGTTGGCAGTATATAAGTTTAGTATAGTATTGTCACGCAATTCTTAAATGTGAATTGTGGATATCTGTTGAAGAAACATAATGCAGTTGTATGTGCAAATGGCTGAGATTTTTATAGATTTCAGGCCATTCCATCAAAGAATAAACTCTAGATCTTCACTGAATATCAACTTAGTGGTTAATACTGTTATCTAACAGTTTAGTGGTATGGCTGTTATCTGTTGACTGAGTGTTATGGTTGTTATCTGTTGACTGAGTTTTATGGTTGTTATCTGCCGACTGAGTGTTATGGTTGTTATCTGTTGACTTAATGGTATGGTTGTTATCGGTCGACTTAATGGTAATGATTGTTATCGGTCGACTTAATGGTAATGATTGTTATCTGTCGACTTAACGGTATGGTTGTTATCTGTCGACTTAACGGTAATGATTGTTATCTGTTGACTTAATGGTAATGATTCTTATTTGTGAAATAAGTGGTAATGATTGTTATCTGTTGACTTAACGGTAATGATTGTTATCTGTTGACTTAATGGTAATGATTGTTATCTGTTGACTTAACGGTAATGATTGTTATCTGTCGACTTAACGATAATGATTGTTATCTGTTGACTTAATGGTATGATTGTTATCTGTCGACTGAGTGTTATGATTGTTATCTGTTGACTTAATGGTAATGATTGTTATCTGTTGACTTAATGGTAATGATTGTTATTGGTCGACTTAACGGTAATGATTGTTATTGGTCGACTTAACGGTAATGATTGTTATCTGTTGACTTAAATGTAATGATTGTTATCTGTTGACTTAATGATAATGATTGTTATCTGTTGACTTAACGGTAATGATTGTTATCTGTTGACTTAATGGTAATGATTCTTATTTGTGAAATAAGTGGTAATGATTGTTATCAGCCAACTTAATGGTAATGATTGTTATCTACTGACTCAGTGGTGAAGATTGTTATCAGACACTGTTATATGTTCTGTTTTAGGGAAGCACTATCAGAAAACGCAAACTTTATGAAGAGTTCCTCAGTAAAGTTTCCATATTAGGTAAGTTTCGAAATAAGTATTCTAATTCAAGGTTGTTAAATCAAAATCATAACAATGAGTATAATTTAAACAAATAATGTGACCCAATTAACACTGAACCAAAACTGATGGTTTACTGAGATGTGTACCTAGGTGGTTGTTTAGTTGGGCAACATTTTAATTCACTTGTATGCTCCTTCATTAATGAATTTATTTATGTTTCTAGAATATTTTCTGTGTTAGTTTGAACTTTATTTGATTCTACCAAACTTTTGTAAAAGAAGTCTTAGAGCTGGAGCCTAAAGTCGAACACAAATAACATGTTAGAGAGATCCTACTTGTTCTCGTATATAAAACTCATCAATTCTTTTGTTTGGTGTTTTCATTACTTTAACAAAGTATGTATGACAGTTTCATTTATCCTGTGGTTCCAGAAAGTTTAGATAAATGGGAACGACTCACTGTAGCAGATGCCCTCGAACCAGTTCAGTTTAACGATGGTGACGTTGTAGTAGAACAGGGGCAGAGAGGTGATGATTTCTACATAATAGAGCAGGTGAGTTTCTCTTTGTTGCATTTTTTATGTCTCTCTGTGTTTATAGTAGTCACACATATTATAATTTATGTGTTATATAAAGTTATAGGGCAAAATTTCAATGTTTTTATAGATCTTTAGATGCTTATTGAAGTTAAAAATATTACAAACTATGTTCTATAAAAAAGTTACAGTGACTAATGAAATTTGATATGAAACCTTAGAAGTAATTTAAGATTTTAAAAATGTGTGTGTTTGATAAAACTTGTTGTATGAAATATAATATCCACAGGGACTGAACCCTGAATTGTTGTTGAATTATACATATTGGATAACTACTAACAATTTTATGTTTATAAAGTTCAGTTTAACTTTTTTGTTTTTTACACATGAAAAGGTTCGGCATGGCCGGGTGGTTAGGCCGCTCGACTCGCAATCTGCGGGTCGCAGGTTCGATTCCCCGCCACACCAAACATGCTCGCTCTTTCACCTGTGGGGACGTTATAATGTGATGGTCAGTCCCACTATTCGTTGGTAAAAGAGTAGCCCAGAGT
>NW_013675555.1:6211-9389 GCF_000517525.1 Limulus polyphemus
ATCTAGTAATAACGCTATCCCACCTGTAATCAATATAACACTTTGTATTCTATCTGATAAACTCTGATCTAGTAATAACGCTACCTAATCAATATAACACTTTGTATCCTATCTGATAAACTCTGATCTAGTAATAACGCTACCTAATCAATATAACACTTTGTATCCTATCTGATAAACTCTGATCTTCGATAAATCATCGACAATCAACTGTAATCAATATATAACACTTTGTATCCTATCTGATAAACTCTGATCTTCAATAAATCATCGACAATCAACTGTAATCAATATATAACACTTTGTATCCTATCTGATAAACTCTGATCTTCAATAAATCATCAACAATCAACTGTAATCAATATAACACTTTGTATCCTATGTGATAAACTCTGATCTTCAATAAATCATCGACAATCATCTGTAATCAATATATAACACTTTGTATCCTATCTGATAAACTCTGATCTTCGATAAATCATCGACAATCAACTGTAATCAATATAACACTTTTTATCCTATCTACTAAACTTTGATCTTCAATAAATCATGGACATTGTGTAGTTATATTTAATCCTTTTAGAAAAATAAGTATATAAAAGCAAACTGTACAAATTATTCAATTAAACAACTGAAGTAAACATCCAAAACAGCTAGAAAACAATACATCTACTCAGGGTACAATGTTAGGTTCCTAAACTCCTATAAAAATGTGTTTCTATGCTTGAGAATGTCGAAGTCAAATTCAATGGTACAAACTGGAATATGGGCCTAAACGTATGTGGTACAAAGTTATGTGCTAGTAATTAAAAGCATTGTTTTTGTTAGCAAACTGAGGCAATACTTTGAAATACACTTGTGAAGAGATGATTGCAAGACCCGTTTTGGAGCAGTTGTCATTGCAAGAACCGTTTTGGAGCAGCTGTCATTACAAGACCTGTTTTGGAGCAGCTGTCATTCACAAAATAACAGTACATCTTGACAAAAATAAACAAGTTATAACATGTCTTAATTATTAATATTTTTAATGCTTGTATAGTTGAGCAGTGTCTTTCCTTTCAAGCAAAACAAACCCCCATGGCCAAAGATCATATGATATAATACAGTTAATCCTATAACAAAAGTATAGACTTAAATGAAACCAAATTTTTTAGCTGCCTTTCCTCTAGTCTTACACCACTAAATTAGGGACGGCTAGCACAGATGGCTCTCGCATAGCTTTGCACAAAATTCATAAAAAAAAACGACAATACATTTGAAAATATACAGCATGTGATCTAATCTAACTTTGTCTAAATATTTGTATCTTTTTCTGTATTTGTTAAGTGTGGTTGAATGAATGCTAGTTTTCACATTAAAAATATTTTACGAAAGTGAAGAAAGATGTTAGAGTTTTTAATACAAAGTTTAAAATATCATGGTCAGCTAGATTTTCAGTTAAAAGTTTTCTCTTGCATATTCCCACTTTTTTTTACTACAGGAGGAAACTGTTACAGAAAGAATTAATGTTTGTTCTGCGTCACCTGTTTCATGCCTTTATATGCAAACGATAAACAAGATTTGGTAAATCATTAATAATGAAGAATATGATTCAGTGTTGGTTCTTGTGATAACAGATGTAGTTTACTTGTATAACTTTAATGTAGGCAGAAGAATAGTTGTTAGAGAAAGAATTAATATTTGTTCTGCGTCACCTGTTTCATGCCTTTATATGCAAACAATAAACAAGATTTAGTAAATCAGTAATAATGAAGAATATGATTCAGTGTTGGTTCTTGTGATAACAGATGTAGTTTAATTGTATAACTTTAATGTAGGCAGAAGAATAGTTGTTAGAGAAATAAGCAGGATTCTGTTGGTTAGAATTGTTATTTTTTCTTGATTTGAGTCTTTAAAAGTTTATTTTTCAGTAATGATGACATCACATGTTCATGTTGTTTATAAAGTGAATACTAAAACAGTCGCATAATTATTTCTTAGCATAAAATTCACTCTGCACGTAAATCATGTTAGCATTGCTTGAAGTTTTATTTATTTTTACAGGGCACAGCAGTTGTTTTACAACGACGATCAGAAAACGAACCTCAAGTTGAAGTTGGACGGTTAGGACCTTCAGATTATTTTGGTAAGTTATAGTTTACTGAAAAATATTATATAAATGTTTTTAAGGATTAAACATGAGTGATGTTGAATGGGTGGCTGATGGCATTACCTATAGATTTAGATAAAATCTTGAATAAAAGGACTGATAGTTAAACACATTAAAAGTATACTCTTGAATAAAAGGACTGACAGTTAAACACATTAAAAGTATACTCTTGAATAAGAGGACTAATAGTTAAACACATTAAAAGTATACTCTTGAATAAGAGGACTGATAGTTAAACACATTAAAAGTTTACTCTTGAATAAAAGGTATTATCAATATTTATTAATATTTGATTTTGACTTTTATGTAGTGTATTTTTTTGCTACAGGAGAAATTGTAATGTACATACGTGCTCCAGGTATCTTTAGTTATAAGAGTGATATTCAACAATGTCTTTGTACACAAAAATAAGTTACTTTGATTATCAAAAAAATCGATTTTGGTTACTACCTTACGAAAGCCTTGCGAGACTCTACTTAGAAGGCCTGATAATGTGCTAGTACACATGAGACTGCCTCAACTTATCCCTGTAATTACTAGCACAGCTCTCCCCATGGCTAGGTGGTTAAGGCGCTTGACTCGCGAGTTCGAATCCCCATCCCACCAAACATGCGTTATAATGTGATGGTCAATCCCCCTATTCGTTTGTAAAAGAGTAGGCCAAGAGTTGGCGGTGGGTGGTTATGACCAATACATACGTGCTCCAGGTATCTTTAGTTATAAAAGTGATATCTCTATAATACATACGTGCTTCAGGTATCTTTAGTTGTAAAAGTGATATCTCTATAATACATACGTGCTCCGGGTATCTTTAGTTATAAAAGTGATATCTCTATAATACATACGTGCTCCAGGTATCTTTAGTTATAAAAGTGATATCTCTATAATACATACGAGCTCCAGGTATCTTTATTTATAAAAGTGATATAAATAGAGATATCACTTTTATAACTAAAGATACCTGGAGCACGTATGTATTATAGAGATATCACTTTTATAACTAAAGATACCTGGAGCACGTATGTATTA
>NW_013675555.1:10182-19176 GCF_000517525.1 Limulus polyphemus
TTCTGTAATTCACTCAGACCCTTACTCAAGACAACGTAGCTTCGTATTGTGTTTAAGATGTTTCTGTAATTCACTCAGACCCTTACTCAAGACAACGTAGCTTCGTATTGTGTTTAAGATGTTTCTGTAATTCACTCTGACCCTTACTCAAGACAACATAGCTTCGGATCGTGTTTAAGACGTTTCTGTAATTCACTCAGACCCTTACTCAAGACAACGTAGCTTCGTATTGTGTTTAAGATGTTTCTGTAATTCACTCAGACCCTTACTCAAGACAACTTAGCTTCAGATCATGTTTAAGATGTTTCTGTAATTCACTCAGACCCTTACTCAAGACAACTTAGCTTCAGATCATGTTTAAGACGTTTCTGTAATTCACTCTGTCCCTTACTTGTGTGGAACCTTTTTTGTAAGCTATAATTTTAATGTTTTTACTCAGTTTTGTAATTTTTTTTTATAGTTCTTAATTTGTTTTAAAGCTAACTATTCAGAAATAAATTCTTTAAATGCTTGGAATTTCAAGTTGATCTGTGGAAAATGTGTTGATTATTTCAAAATGATCTAATTTGACAGTTTCATTGTGCGAAGGCTATGGGCTACCTAGTAAACAGGTCTTTATGTAGACAGTTATGCTATGATGATTGATTTTGGGATCTCTGTTTTGTAGACATTTGGCTGCTAGAGGGAAAATGGATGTTTCTCCACCTACAGAGAAGACGAGACATTTTGTAACATAGAGTATACAAGCATTGAAAACATGCTGGGTTGATAAATTGGTTTTGAAAATTACTCTAAGAATTGTTTTTGTTGTTTGTTGTTATTTTTTTTTAATTGAGTTAGAACTCAAGTTGTTAGTTTTAGATCTAAGGTTTTAATAATTGTATTTTCTACTTAATCTACATTGTAAATGTACAATAATTCTGAATATTGATTAATTAAATATTGTAACTATTAATGTAGCAAATTAACATTGCATGTTCACAATAACTATAGGTTAAGTTCCTTTTTTTTTTTTTCTGTCATCTGTGGCATAACTTTCCGTTAAGCAGGACTTTTATCTCAGTCATCCTTGCCCCTGGATATGAAGGTAGAGAGTTATTTTAACACAGCTGTGGTTTACATTTTCAAAACGAAAACTGGGTGCTGCATGGTTTCGGAGAAAGAGGTTTTTCAGTGTGTTGGTCAGACAGACATTGGTTCAAGTAGACTCTTCTCATTGGGTAGCTGATTTAATAATTCTCAATTTGAAACTTTTAAACGTACATGTTTTAAACTTCAAAACTGTTGTTCGAATGGCTGCCTTAACCATTGGAAAACAAAAACTAAATTAACTGTTCGATAACAATGACTGTCTGTGCTATTAAAACCTGTGGCTTACTCTAAATGACAAGCTATGTTTTTTTACCGTAGTGATATTGGAGCTTGAAGTAATTGGCTGTAATAATACTATAGTGTGGTGTAACATCATATTATTCTGACCCTTCCAACTTCAAATCCTTTTAAAACCTGTGCCTTATTTAACTTCAAACGTCTGAGATTTGATCATCTTAAAAATGCTTCTTAGTTTTCTTTCTAATTCAGTCGAATTTTTCTCAAACTTTCCGACACCTCCTAATTACGTCAGCTTTTTTTTTTAACCATCTTGTCTATCTATTACTTAATTTTGTACTAACTGTTAACCTTTGTACTAACTGTTAACCTTTGTACTAACTGTTAACCTTTGAACTAACTGTTAACCTTTGTACTAACTGTTAACCTTTGAATGAAATATTTCCTTTGGCACTAACTTACTTATACAGATGGAGTAAACGATTACTAACAAAAAAAAATAATAATAATGTCTCTAAAAGTTGAGAGAATTATGTCACATTTAAGGAAAGTTTTTCTTTTTTTTTTAATTTGATAATTTATAAGAGTTATTTCTTGAAAATGCTTTTTCATTTTAATATCTCAAAATGTTGCATTCTGAGTGGTTTTTTGTTTTGTCAAAAATAATCCAGTTCTTAGGTTGCTAACAGTGTTATGTGGATAACAATGAAGGTTTTTTTTATAAAAATATGAAATTACTTATGTTACCAACTTCATTCAGGGCAAAAAATGTGTTTAAAAATGAGGCCAAAAAAAAAGTCATGATTATGTATTTAAATGTTGTTAAATAGATTACGTTTCCTTTGTAGATAAAAATACAAAAGGTTTGTAAATTAGAAGATGTTTAATTGTATCAAGTTTAGTATAAAGATATTTGTGTTTGAGTAGTTAGTTGATAAGTTTGTCATAAGACTGAATTATTAGGCTGAAATTACGTCTGTGTTAAATTTTGTAAGTTTGGCTCTAACGATGTTACTGTACACGTGCATGGTTTGGTATTTAGTGACACCGTGTTGTGAATTATCTGTATGTCTGATTTGTTTTTATTAATCAGAATTAAAAGGGTCTATATCCATGTGTTTTTAAAAGAATTAAATAGAAAAGTTAAGAGTTCATAACCAAATTTTCTTCTCAAGTGTGAGAAATGAATTGTGCATCGTACGTACTCTAGCATTGGAAAGAGAAAGAAATATTGTTTTTGGCTTTCCCAGTGTCTGCCATCTTTATCCCAGTGTCTGCCATCTTTAATCCTTAATATAGTAATGTTATAACATTAAAAATTGGTATTGTAGAATATTGTGGATGTGGAAGTCCCGAGATCTAAGTAGAGAGACAACAAAATATGTAGAATATTGTGGATGTTGAAGCCACAATATCTAAATAGAGAGACAACAAAATTTGTAGAATATTGTGGATGTTGAAGCTGCGAGATCCAAATAGAGAGACAACAAAATTTGTAGAATATTGTGGATGTTGAAGCTACGAGATCTAAATAGAGAGACAACAAGATTTGTAGAATATTGTGGATGTTGATGCAAGAGATCTAAATAGAGAGACAACAAAATTTGTAGAATATTGTGGATGTTGAAGCCATGAGATCCAAATAGAGAGACAACAAACTTTGTAGAATATTGTGGATGTTGAAGCCACGAGATCTAAATAGAGAGACACAAAATTTGTAGAATATTGTGGATGTGGAAGCTACGAGATTTAAATAGAGAGACAACAAAATTTGTAGAATATTGTGGATGTTGAAGCCACGAGATCTAAATAGAGAGACAACAAAATTTGTAGAATATTGTGGATGTTGAAGCCACGAGATCCAAATAGAGAGACAACAAACTTTGTTTTGTTGTCTCTCTATTTGGATCTCGTGGCTTCAACATCCACAATATTCTATTAACTAGTTTTTGTGAGACCTAAAAAACAATATTAGTTAACCCTTTAGTAAAGTTGAAGTTATCCATTAAATCTATTAGTATTTTGGATGTCATTGTCTTAAAGATAGAATACCAAATCTAAATGAAGCTATCAAAGTTAAACTCTTCAACTTACTCATTCTAAGAGTTTCTTTATAATAAATCATCTAAGTAGTCAACAATTTGTGATTACAGTATCAAGTAGTTGTGTGAAATATAGGTTCTGGAAGATATTTAGTCATCACATAGTGTACAGTTTGCTGTTTATAACTTAAACTACTGTGCCCAACTTCTGGTTTTGTATGTGTTAGGTAACAGTAAAAATGTACAGGTTCTGCAGATGTGTTATAAATAAAATTTCTGAATGTCCCTTAGAAAATTTGAATATCTTTCACAGTTTTTATAAAACATTCTTTTTTTTAAGGAAATTTAGTTTTTTTTATTTTCACAAACCCTAATATGTCTCTGGTCTACCTCGTATAACATTATCTCGTAAAACTTTGTCTTTGCTATTATTACAAAATCTGGCTAGGATCTTCTACAGCAACACTTTAAGCATTAATTAAAGAACGCCCTCGTTGTTTCTATTTATTTTATTAATTTCCAACATCACTAGATGGCGACACCAAGAGTAAAGATTTGTTGAAAATAATCGTTAGGTTCGAAGTATGAAAAACGCCCGTCACGCTTTCTGATGTAAGAACTATAAATGGGTTATTCTTCCCCACTGTACAATTATATATCACTTGAGGGACATGGTGATTAAGACACTTGACTCTCAACTTGCTGGTCGTGGGATCCCGTCACCGAACATACTCGCTCTTTCAGCTGTTGGGCGTTATAATGTGACGATCAGTCCCAATGTGCGTTGGTAAGAGAGTAGTCCAAGAGTTGGCGATGGGTGGTGTTGAGTAGCTATATTCCACTTAGTCTGTTGCATGATTGACTATCGTAACATTAAGTAAATTTTACTTCAATCTTTTGCTAATACAGTTTCATCTGAGAAAATATTATGAAACATTGCTTTACTGACGAGATTATGGTTTTACGTCAGTTTGATTATCTTGCTTTGTTAGATACAGAAAGAACTGTTGTAGTTTATATTGATAAAAGAGTAGTCACTGCTAAATTAGGAACGGCAGATAGCCCTCGTGTAGCTTTGCGCGAAATTCAAAACAAAACAAATTTTCGTTTTTTAATTTTGCATTTCGTGCAAAACTACTCAAGGACTATCTGCCGTTCCTAATTTAGCAGTGACTACTCTTTTATCAATAAATAGTGGGTTTGACTGTTACATTTTAACGCCCAAGGTTTGAGCCTTTTTGTGTATTAAAAGCCCTTGACTAAAAACAAAACATTTCAAGGAAAAGAAACATTCCGCTCTTGTTCACAGTATATGCGCTTGTAGTGAAAATAATTAAAAAACAACGAAACAAATATGGTAACGGTGATGAAAATTTATAGTTTTCACTAAGAGGTGGCATTGTTAATACGATTTACTGCGGATACGGGTAAGCCTATTGGAAATAATTAATTTCAAGTGTTTCGAATAATAAGTATAATTGTGTTCTAATTGTAACAAGAACGTGGAATTTTTAATATTGCAAAAAAAAAAAGGATATTAATATTGTCCGTCATAAATTTATCTTTTAAAGGACAATAATATATCAAAAATTCAATTTGGACCTGCATTTCCACTCTACAAATGACTTGCGAAAGTTCCGGCTTCTCCAACCTAAAGTCTGTCCAGGAAATAGCCAGCTCAACTGGGAGTGGCGTCTGTGTTTTTAGATTATTTAGCGCTTGTGTCATCCTATCTACCAAGACAATGTAGTCCCAGCATCAGCCGATTTCCCAAAACGGTTTACCTCTATTTATTGTCGATAGGGTGCGCTGTAGCCGTTATCTCTGCGTTTTTTTGTTCCAAACTTGACATAATGTTTACAGTTGAATAATAAATAAAAATAGACTGAATACACTTATTTTCAACAATGGTTATCTCATATTTGTAGGTGGCAGCAGTGTTTAGCTCAATATGTTAGTTTTATCATTAAGTTTATAGTAGACATACGGTTCATACAATCATAACCAACATTACGATCTCCAGCTTTGGAGGCGTATACTAAAAATATATTGTAACTAGGGCCAATTCGGCATTTGGCCCAGGCCTTAAATTTAGGCACTTGTTGTTTCTTTTTTTTTCGTATTTTTTAAGTTTCGTGACTTGTTTTTATGTGCCTTCCTATCGGATAAAAATGTGACACACACACACTCTCAGTTTGCATCTGCAAATTATATATACAATTTAAATATTCAATTTATGTTTCACTTTTCTTTTGTGCTAATGATTGTCTTTTTTTGTTTTCATGTGTCATAATTTTTTTATTATACATAGGGGCCTCAAATGATAGAAGTGGCCCGGTCCTCCCCAAGAGGGCCTGATTGTAACTCGTTTGGAAGTTATTAAACTAGTAACATGTATATAATATTTATGGAGTTCTTAAATAATTTAAACTCGCCAATGAATCTTAGGCAATATTTTCTATTTTACGTTTGTTGAAAAAATCTGTAATATCATCGTAAAATGTGTAACATTTCTAAACAAGCTGTGAATTAATGAGTTATTGTACAGAAAAAAAATATTAGTTTGTTAAAAATCAAACAGAAATTTGTGCCCCAACGGTGTAATCTATGTGTTTGTATATATAATACATTGCTGACTCATTTAGAGGCGTTTGCACATGCTCAGTTGGGTTTTGGTATCACGTGACTTATTAGCACTTGCGCGAAAAATAACAAGCCGGTAAAAGGATTGCGAATCACTAAGATACTAACTACTATCGGCTGCGAGGGGAGTATCATCGCTACTGCTCGCAAGCTGAGTGTATTCCGATTTATATTTCTGTAATTTGAACGGTTACTAAACTGTGTACGATTTTTGTCTTAGATAACTAAAAAATATCACACTCCCTGTATAAACGGAGAATAAGCCTAAATGCGTTAAGTTTGGTGGTCTTGGAAACAAGTATATCTAAACTTACAACTACAAGTTACTTTTAAGATTTAGTGTTATTATCCAAATCCTACCCTAACTTTAAAACTGATTCGTAGAAATCTAACAAAATGGCTGGTCAGACTACTTTAGATCTGAAGAATGACCCGGAGTTAAGATATTTAGTAGTGGACCAAAATGTCAGCATTACTGACCCTGCCACACAAGCCCAATGGTCAGCCAAAAAATTGGTGTGGATACCGCACGAACAGCAAGGGTTTGTGTCGGCTAGTGTCAAGAAGGACCTAGGCGAAGAATTAGAAGTCGAAATTGTAGAAACAAATAAAAAATGTTTCGTGAATAAAGACGATGTACAAAGAATGAACCCACCAAAATTTAGCAAAGCTGAAGACATGGCTGAATTGACATGTTTAAACGAAGCTTCTGTTCTGCATAACTTGAAAGACCGATACTTTTCAGGACTAATTTACGTAAGTACTTTATTTCTTTATTAAATAAATTTGCTCCCGCGTGATAGAAATAATTCAACTACGTTAGTCTTCCGAATTGACGAAAATCAAGCTGTAGCAGTTTCAACTACCAAAAGTGGATGTTGAACTACAATTTAATATTCTGTCTTAATTATAAATAAATAATTTTCATTTTGTTTGGGAAGTGTATTTTTCAGCTATTTGGTACTACTCGCATTAATAAATGATTGTATTGTTTTTCACAAGCAAATGCATTAAATTGATACGCGTAGTGTATCAAATACTTCCAGTATTGGAGAACTGTAAACTAATGAAATGTCAGTTTATGAAAAATAGTTGTTACAATGTCTAATTTTATTTATATTAAATTTAAACAATTACGTTATTCGGTTTTAGTCATTTCACCGGTCTCTACATAATTACAAAAAAAAAGTATCTTATTCACTGGTGGTTCTTTATTTGATTTTTTATTTGAGGGGAGGAAGGAACGAATTAGATTGGGAGTCAGAAAAAAAAAGTTAACACTTTCATGCCAAATGGAGTCACAGTGAAGGGAGAATTTAAATATTTAAAAAATCTAAATAATCGTGATGTATCGGATGGAGGGGAAGAGCCATCCCACCTTAATAGACACTCCTCTTGTATTAGAATTATTTTCAGAGTACATTTTCTTGATATATTTCTCACCTGTATTTACTGGAAGTATCTTTATTTTTGTTATCCAAGAATACAATTTCTCATTGGATTGGAGTCGAGACATACTTGAACTGTTGAAGGACTAAAGGGTTCACGATAACAATGAACTTGAAATTGTCCACCAGCCTTAGCCCAAATTTATAACATTGTATTACCGGATACAATACTAACAACATGAATATTGACATTGTCTTATTACATAAATTTGTAATAAAAACAAATAAACAAAAATTATGCTCTTACGATCTCTATTTGTTGGTTAATGTTTTTTTTTTTTAAGTGTTAGGTAGAAATATACATAAGTTTTTACCATTTGTAAACTTGTTATGTACGTATACTATACGTAGAAAGTGACATTACCTCTATTTACCACAACAAATTTTACTTTTTTTCTTGTTTTTTTTTGGGGGGGGGGGGAGTAAGTTAAACAAATGGGAACTGCAAAACAGAACAGTAGTTATATTCAGAGTTTGTTAAAAGACTGCTCCTTCTGCTAAATAATACACAAAATGGCCTTTCATAATTGCTCAAGTACATCCTTTAAAAAGCAATTCTAAAACATTCAGTCATTTCTACAAACTTCCATCCGTTAAAATATAACTTATGTCTGTTTGTGTTGTCTTTTAGAAAACATAACTATATGTTGTATTTAAAAAATAAGGAATCCCTTATATAACACGAAAAAGAACTTAAATCACGAAATATATGATTATAAAATCATCAATATAGATGAAATATCCTTTAAAAGCTTTTATAAAGTCAACAGTACTTTGACAGAGAGCAATCGTTGACAGAACGTTTAAGGACAACAATGGACATTATCTATCCAGACTGTCTCATCCACTAAACTATTAGAAAAACACTCGGAACCAGTCCTTATCATTCAAATATTTACTAAGCCTTTCCTTAATTAAACTCCCCTGGATTTACTGCTTCCATAACATCTGAAGGCAACTCATTCCAAAGGCCAACCACCCTGTTAGAAAAATAAAGTTGTCTTAGCTGAAAGTGGCTCCTACCTTGGCAAAATTTACAGTTGTGCTTCCTAGTCTTAACATTTTCATCATTAATAACGACATTAATCAGATCCCATGGAAAGATACAGTTAATATAAATAATAACTGCCCTGTAAAAATATTACATATGGAGTCAGAAAGTCTAAAAGTTTTTCAGCTTCCATGGTGTTTAGCCTCGACAAATTGTCAGTTTTTGGCTTTTTTACAATTACGATGTCTGTTAGTTCTTTGAGGAAGAATTCTTTATCATCCTGTACAGTTATCCGAAAAACTAATACTTTGGTTCAAAAGTTATACAACTTCAATCGCGAACGTCTCTTGGTAGCACCATTTCTTAAATAATCGGAATTGTGTCAAGAATGACGTAACAAGAAATATTATAATTAATTATACTCGTCAAAAGACATTTAGTATTAAGTGTATAATGTTATTAATACTCAATTCTTTATTCAGTCTTTTAGTTTTTTTAAAAGAAGAAGCAAAATGTATAATAGTATTTTAACCACACTCAT
>NW_013675555.1:19276-20308 GCF_000517525.1 Limulus polyphemus
CTTTGTATATTAAAATCGTTGGAGGAGGGTGGGATTAGTTGATCGGATTTTATCCAACTTTCAAGAGTCACTTCAAAATAATAACAGATAACACAGAATTTGGTTCACTCCACGAGACATCCATCTTATACTGAACGTATGGTACAGTAGATACCATTGTTGTATGGATCGCGTGATGGCGTCATTGTAAAGTGAAACGTGATGTGTAAGTGACGGCCTATCCTCTGTGTACACCATTGTTGAGTGAAAGAACGAACACAGCTAAATTCACAGCAAACCTTGTTAATGTGTTTGAATTTCCTATGTCAGACATTATTTAGTATTTGGTTTCACATTTTCCTGTTACTGACGTCATTCGCCAAGGGCTGCGTGACTATGAATAGGGAAGAAAAGAACTTCTGTTTGGCAATATTAGATTATTAAACAAAAAGCGTTATTCACAAACCCATAGAGGTCAGCAGCAGGCAACCATCAAACGTAATAAGGATTGTACCTCAACCATTATAGGGTGTCAAGAGTTCGGCCGCCCATAAAGAAACTCGTATTGTTTATTGAAATCAACATTCGGAAGTTATCTTGGATAATTATTAATAGGAATGTTCACTGGGGGGCGCGGTGGATAAGAGGTTTTTGTTATCAGTATTGGTGTTAAGGTTTCTGCTTTTCTTGGGCATGCAACAGATGTCTTGATGACGCTTATGGAATTAGTGTACAGTAGATTCACTTGTCGGTAAAAACCAAAAGAACGATGAATGAAAAGACGTTTTCTAGTTAAATATTGCTAGTAATGTTCTTCAGCTTCTATAGGATATTTTTTGTTTTACGTATTTCAATAATTTCATAGCATCTTTAGTTTAGGAATAATATTTCCAATTCGCTTAAGAAACTAATATATTTGGAAATATCGATTCTGTGGATAACTTTATTGATTTTTTTTTATTTAAAAAGCCTAGATGGGTGGTGTTAATTAACTGAGGCCCTGTGATCTTATTACGTCAAAATTAGGAACGACTAGCGCAGTATATTCCTCGA
>NW_013675556.1:0-10539 GCF_000517525.1 Limulus polyphemus
ATTCGAACCCGCCACCCGCAGATTGTGAGTCGAGCTCCCTAACCAACTAGCCATGCCGGGCCTAGTTTCTCAAATCATATGTTGCTTTATAACTCTAACTTTAAAAATCACTAACGATAAGACTTTTTCTTTTGAAATTGCAAAAGGAATTGTGAAATTAATAAAATACGATATTTCATACTTTACATCTGTTCTTTGGTGTTACATCAGCTTAGTTTCCTCCGTTCTGTGCTTGTACTTAGCGTATGTGTATTTTTATGTCCAGATTTACCCTGAACAGAACAGTTTTTTATTGGTAAAATTTATCATCACGAGTCCATTTATTCTCCACAGCAGTCATTTGCTATCTGATGATATACCTACAAAAAAAACATACATTATCCCGCATATCAAGCCTATTTTATATTCTTCTCAGTACCAGCGTGTTAGATAAACCTAATGATTCCGTGTTGTGTCCCCCCTCCCCAAGATTACTATTTTATTATTTTTTTGTTGTTGTGCTAAGTTGCCCATGCAACACGCACTGTACCTTTCGGTGCCAGTGTTCATTTCTCTACTTCTCATTTATTCTTGTATCACCGAATTCAAAATAGCTAAAATGTTCTCCGATGACATGATTAGTTGCTGTCAGCAGCTCGTTCAAAAATCATAATTTTTAAAGTTCACAAAATTAGACTTGAACCAGTTTCATGTAATGTTTGTGCCATTGAGTTACTCTTGAAATGAATCGGTTCATTGTGTAAGGTTTTATGACTGATAATCATTCCTTTTTAGTTGAAAATGGCAGATATTACCTTCTACTATCTACTAGAAAATTGTATAACATGAGGACTGACTGTCCGAACGATAAGCGAAACCCAGAACAACCTGCAGCAATGGAGATGTTGTCGAACCGTAATTACTTTATCAATTACTTCATTTCTTATTATTATCACTTGGGACGTACACGTAGAAAGTAGATAAAAGGTTTTTGACTCCTTATTTACGAAAGGAGAGTGACGCTTTACGTCAAACAACTTTATAAGATAGAGACGATCTATGAAACAAACATTTACTTTTTCTTTGTTATTGTTACGCCTCCGTTCGTTAGTTAATTTTCCGTATAATTTCTTCCCGAAGAAACTTTACCGATACGAGTCCTTTCTTAAATAAAACTGGTTTATTCTTTCTGAACACAACTTTGCGATACACTTAATTTCAACAGTCGCGCTATTACAAATGCTATAATTCACAACGAACGTCTCACGTGACCAACAATATTCTCTCTCTGTCCGCAGTTCAATTACTCATTCCCTCCTTCGCCTCAGTTCTTACTGGTTTATATATATACAAGACTACACTATATCTAGAAGGATCCCGAGATTTAAGGAAGGGACGTGAATGTTCGAGAAGGACATGGCGTGGTACTAGTCACTTGACCTCCGCTGACGCAACATTATTAAAACTGTTTGAGCTGGTGACTTGCGATACAATTTGGATTGTGTAACAAGATTAATTTACCTATGATAATTAGGAGACGACAATTCTAGCGGGTAAGGACTATATGTTTGCTTCTTTGTTGATTTTTGCGCAAAGCCATCTGTATTGTTTGTTTGTTTTTGAATTTCACGCAAAGCTACACGTGCGCTAGCCGTCCCTACATTAGCAGTGAAAGACTAGAGAGAAAGCAGCTAGTTATCACCACCCACCGCCAACTCTTGGGCTACTCTTTTACAAAATAATAGTGGGATTGACCGTAACATTATAACGCCCCCATGGCTGAAAGGGGCGAGCATGTTTGGTGTGACGGGGATTTGAATCCGCGACCCTCAGATTGCGAGACAAGCGCCCTAACCACCTAGCCATGCCGAACCAGCCATGTGTAATCTTGAAGTGATAGACTAGATGGAAAGCACCACCTAGCCAACACTACTCACCGCCAATCTTGGGCTAATTGAATAGTGGAATTTGACCATCGCTCTTACAATGCACTCACGGCTCCAAAACGTGAAGCGCGATATATATATATATATATATATACACAAATATCTTTGTGGTAACAGAACGCGATCCACAGTTCGGCACGCTAAATACTGGCCACGCTTGTCCCAGGAGTATAAGACCTCATTGGTCCATTAAACACAAAATGGACAAAGAAAACTACAGCAGTCAAGCTAAAACATTTTTTTATGTTCAAATATAAATTTTAACAAGAAATATAATACATCATTTCTAAGAAACACCCATTTTAGCGAAAAATAGGTAACAGTATCAGATAAGTTTTTAGCTCTAGATTTGGAAAAAAATTAGTGTGGTTAACGAATATTTTAGAATAATTAGACACACAAAACTAAAAGAGTCAACACTTATCATATTCTCAATATACTTAGTAAGGAAAGTATTATTTGAGAAATTTCGCTGTGCTCAGTATATAGTTTCTTACTTTGTTTGTACATTTTACATGATAACAACTGATTTACTTGTATAGGATATTTGGATTATTTTAACCTTAAGTTTGCTATTTTTAGAGATTCCGACTAGTAAACTACACCTTAAGTACAAAAAAGAGGGTTGTCGAATTCCACTGCAAAAAGCATTGCAACATTAACAACAACAGTGGATTATCTTCAACTTAGATCAAAATGAAGTCATTACTACAGTGAAACACAAGAATAAGATGCTACATTTCTTCCTTTTTAACTTAAAGTGAACTCTTCCACCTATTAGTTACTGACCTTTATATCGTTTAATATGAAAATATAATTACGAAGATCTTACAGATTTAAATTAAAGGTTATTTGTAAAATGAGTCCTTATAGTTACGTCTAACTAGAAATGTTTGCGTCTCAGGTTTTATATTTACTTAAATACTGTTCTTGCTGTTGTACATTGTTCTGTATATGGGCTCCGTTAGATTCATTCTTATTTCAAAAATTTAAACTATTTTTAGTAATTTTGTTATGCTTAGAAGAACATCGAACTTTGCTTCTCCAGTCACAGACACCAAAGTTTTGGTCGAAAACGAGCATAATTGGACATCTGTGTTTATAAATTCTTCCATTCACACACGTGTAAAATCGATTACAGTCTTCGGAATCTGCAAATAGTCCATCTCGAGAACACTTTGAAGAATCGACAGATCTGGGAGGATTATGACAGGCAACATTTCGTGGCCAGTCGCAGGACTGCAATTTTGTATTAAAGTATAGCCCAGATGGACAATCCATTCGGAATGCCCTTAATCCAAAGCATTGATAAAAACTGCTGCAATCGATGGGATCTTGAAAGAAACCATTTCTTAAACAGAAGAATGATGGCTTGAGAGTAGGGTTGGAGGTCGTCAAGCCTGGATATATAACAGTCGTTTGTGGATCCATGTGGTCAGCAGTGGGTGATGAACCTACTCTTTGGGAAGTAGATGGAGGATCGGGGTAATCAGGAGTAGGAGGTGGGTCCGGTAAGGTGTATTTATTTCGATCGAATGGAGGCTCCGTTTCTAAGAAAGAAATAAACCAATAAACTTTTGGCGGGTTTAGTTTTTACAAAATACTGCAACGTTTCAAAGTATCGTATCTTATTTAACAATTTTTGTTAAAGTTACTGTGATATTAACTATGAAAAACAACATAGGAGAGTGTGCATGCTAGTAAGAAATGAAAACAAAATCACCTGACAAAATTTTAAGAAACAACTTAAGACTAAGTGTACAGTAGTAAAAAAGAAGAAGAAAATTCAGATGAAATAAGAAACTAAAAAGTAAGTGCATACTTATAAAAAAACTCCCTTGAAAAAAATGTGAAAAAACAACTTAAGACGAAGTGCATACTAGTAAAAAAGAAAAAATATCCTATATAAAAAAAAGATCTTGCTCCTTCCTCAGGTGTTTCTTATCTTTTAATAACATCGTTTAAAGTATAACAAAATGAGAGGAAAACCTATTTTCCTCTCATTTCAAATGACAAGTAAAATACCTAATACGATGATTTAAGTTATAATCATTGCCCTCATATTATCCCTTAATAACTTTTTGATGATTCTAAAACCTTTTCAAACTATTTACTGTGGATTATAAAGCTTTATCTACTTACTTATTATTTATTCGACAGCCTGTTGTAATCACTTATTATTGATTCTAAAGCCTATTTTAATTACTTATTATTGTACAGAGGCGTAGCCAAGGGGGGGGGGGCAAGGAGGCCCAGCCTTCTCTCGAAAAAATCTAGGCCTATTGATTACATATTATTTTTCAGCTTTTGTATATACTAAACTCATTTTGTATCATTAAAGATAAACAAATAAAACTTCTACAAACACGAATACGTTGGACTTGTATTAATGACCATTTTATTAAAAATTTAGATCAATTTTATGTTTTTAATTTATTGGCCCCCTTTAAATTTTCTGCCCCCCTCGAGTGGAAACCTGGCTACGCCACTGTTATTGTAGCGTTATTCTTTCGTTGGCAGATTTTTTAAGTTTATCTGATGAAAATAATTCAATGTTCAGTCCACGTGAAAAAAAAACAAATAACTTTATTTTCTCCTTTAACATTTCTGCAAGCTTGTACACTGGCGTAACTTGTTGTAGGCCTACGTAACAAATAGCGTTCGAACCTCTCTAACAGTACTATGACTAACATAAAATCAAATTATTTGTACAAAGTAACATAATAAGTCAGACAGTAAGCACAGATCCAAATACTTCAACGAAATCACACTGACTGATTCAACTTGCTATCTTTAAAACAACTCCACACACTTCACAACTATTTTGTATTTATACTCTAGCTTTGAATTACGAGAAAAAAACTTGACGTGAACTTAAAATTTTCTAGGCCTACTTAATGTCATCATTGGGGCCGCAGCTCCCTTTAGCTAATAAACAAATTGCAACATTAAGAAAATATAGCTTATACATCACTGTTGAATATAAAACCTGTTCAAAGTACTTATTGTTATTCTTGTAGCTTGTTTATTTCTGTCCAAATAAATGATTATTAGCTTTGCTGATATTTTATTTAGACATAAAAATGTTCATGTTTAATGTGCCTTAGTAATTTACTAGACAGGCTTTTGATCTCTTCTACTTGAGATTTTTAAGTCTATATCTTTATGTTTAGCTAAATATATTTGAATTGTGTTACAGGTGAAACATTTGTATATCTAGGTGTTTATGATATATTCAACTGAATTCTGAAAGTTTCGCTGTTGTTTTTAAGAGATAAAAATACAACAGAAAACGACTGGTCTGTAGAACCCTATTTACATAAACACAACTTTTTATCATGTTAAGTCGATATCTAATAGGAGCAAATATTTGGTTTCCGAAATACCTTGTCCATGACTATCTTAACTTCAACGTGGTCTAGTTTTATGTAATGCCTATTTTGATTTAAAGCAAACAATAAGAATTTTCTCAGCTAGAAAATGAATTTTCTCTACCTTTAAATACTGCGAAATATTATGATAAATGTTGTTGTTGCTGTTTCATCCTTTTGAGCGGCTATAGTTCACTTGTCTTCAATGAAATTATAATGTTAGGACGTTTTACTGCAAAATATACTATTATTACTTTCTTACCAATAACTACATAATTTTGAGACACAAATAAAAACTGTTTTATTGCAAGATTCATGATACAATGGTAATGTAGTATTTTAATTATATGTTATATTCTGTTCGTACTTTAATAAGTTTTTAACTTTACCCATAGATGTCGCGATTAACTTATATAAGAATGATAAATTTGTTGTTAAGCGCAAAGTTACGCCATGGGTTATCTGTGCTGTTCCCACCACGGGTATCGAAACCAGGTTTTTAGCATTACAAGTCTTCGGACTTACCACTGTGCCACTTTAATTGTTCAGAAAAACGAAACAAACAAAAAAATGTCAGCACACAAATATAAATAATCTAGCGTTAATTTTTGTTTCTTAGCTATAACAAATTCCATATTTGTATTCTACTAGCCTAATATTCAGAGAAGTAAATAAATCAAAAGGAAATATTTGTGTGTCATAGTAATACTTAAAGAAAATAATTTGTATGTTTGTGCGCAATGAGTTAAATGTTATGCTTTGTATTATAATTGTTTTCTTTATCTTATGGTATACAAAAAAATCCATGATATAGACCAACAAATATGGGAAGTACGGCCTGGGTAGGCTAGCTTGATTAAACTAAAACAAATGGATATTTGGTTACATCTATTGATATCAAAAGTGTTGGTTATATCTTTTATCCACAAAAGTGTGAGTAGTAGCACACTGGTAATAAAACGTTCAACTTCAACAAAACAGAATTTAGACATAAGCTCGTTGACTTTTGGATAACACTGTTTATAAGACAAATAATAAAAATGAAGATATGTGTTTTACACAGTTGTTGGAATAGAGTTTTGTAACATGAAAAGTCTTTGCTTGTTATTTTGTGTCACAAAACTGGGCAATTTACAACATTAAATAGCGCTTTTAAAAAATGTTATTTTGTGTCACCAACAATGAAGTTAAAGAAAAAATCATGCATTAAATATTTCTTCTCACTTTTCACACAACCGGAATTATAAAAGTCAACTAGATTGTGTTAACAATACTGTTATGATGTAAAATGTTTTTTTTTCTTATTTTTTATTCCTTTTCACGCAATGGGAATTATAAAAGTCAACTAGACTATGTTAACAATACTGTTATGATGTAAAATGTTTTTTTCTTATTCCTTTTCACGCAATGGGAATTATAAAAGTCAACTAGACTATGTTAACAATACTGTTATGATGTAAAATGTTTTTTTCTTATTTCTTATTCCTTTTCATACAACGGGAGTTAAAAGTCAACTAGATTGTGTTAACAATACTGTTGTAACGTAAAATTGTTTCTTTTCATTACATTTGCAGGGAATAATAACCTTTGCAATACCTTTTTATTTTTAAAATTAAACCAGAAAATAATAGAATTGGACAAGACGAACTACGGACTTAAAATTTATTGATAAGCGTTTTTATATAATTATGTTTACAGAAGGGGTAAAAATTAAAACAAACAAACAATCAAACAAATAAACTAGTTAAAAACATACGTCACAGCAGACGATAATTGGTTGAACGTAGATTTGTTACTGAAGCGCTAAACTGGAAAAAATGTTCAGTGGAGAACTCATTATAACGGAGTCGGAAAAAGTTGATACAAAATTATTCAGAAATTTAATCTATTATAGGGTTAAATTTAAAACGTAGAGTCAAAGGACAGGAATACATGTCGCAAAGGAAGAATTGTTTGGTTTTTAAAGCTAAGCACAAAGCTACACAATGGGCTATCTGTGCTCTGCCTACCACGAGTATCGAAAGCCGGTTTCTAGCGTTGTAAGACCTGAGACATACTGCTGTGCCACTAGGGAGCTATAGATACTTATAAAATAATTTAATGTATCATTGTTTACTGCAGACATTCCCAACCTGGGGTACATGTACTCCCAGGGATACATTTGTACTTCTCAGGGGGTACATAGGGGTCTAAAATAGCTTTATTTTAGGGGGAAAATATATTAAAAGTAGAAGCAATGGTACAATATTGTAATGTAACGTTTTTAAAAATGTTAATGCAGTCGAAAAACAAGTTTGGGCTATCTTTTCGCAACTGTCCCTGATTTTCAACTGATAGACAATATACATGGAAGGCAATTGATCAATAGCACCCATCGCTAGCTCTTGATCTACTCATGTCTGATCGAAGAGTGGGATTTGACTGTCACTCTTATAGCAAATTCACGACTCCAAAGTACGGATCAAGCTTTTGCGGCAAGGGGGACACGACCCACGAACTCTCCAGTTCATAGACTGGACATGGACTGTGAATCCTGACCGACACTCGGAAAACAAATAAACATATAACGTAAAATGATTGCTGGAAGTCACATTTCTACTCTTTTTTGTTTTCTTTTCCCCGAGAGCTTAGCGGTAAACTTAAGAGATTATAACACTAAAATTCAGAGTTCAATCCAGGCAGAGGCACCACACAAATAGCCCATTAGGCAGTTTTTTGCTTAACGACAGACAAATTCTGCTTGTTATACGAAACCCATGTACACTAAGGGAGAAAAAATACTTGCGGCCCGGCGTTGCCAGGTGGTTAGGGCGCTTGACTCGCTATCTGAGGGTCGCGGGTTCGAATCCCCGTCTTATTAAACATGCTTGGCCTTTCAGCAGTGGGGGCGTTACAATGTGACGGACAATCTCACTATTAGTTGGTAAAAGAGTAGTCCGAGAGTTGGTGGTGGGTGGTGATGACTAACTGCCTTCCCTCTAGTCTATCACTGTTAAATTAGGGACGGCTAGCGCAGATAGCTCTCGTGTAGCTTTGCGCAAAATTCAAAATACAAACAAACAAAAACACTTGCAGTTATTTTTTAAAAAGGCCAAAAAATAGCATTCTTAACTTTTAGTTTAGTAGGACATTTCACTAACGTACCAGAATATAACGTAGGGCATTATAATGATAATATTTCAGACAAAGTCTGACATTTAAACCGGAAAGAGAGTAGTACAAGTCTCACGTCACAATGGTGTTATTCAAGGAATCCAGTCTGAAGGACTCAGAAATTAATTCAAGGTAACAACCACCAAAAACAAATAATCTTCAACAAACAAGAAATAAGTAAAACTTTCTCATTAAAAATGCATAAGTGCGCGTATTTTAATAGGTCGTTTATAAAATATATTGGAAAATTTATAGAATATTGTATTGAAACATTATATATATATATAAAAAAAAATGGAAGCATGGCGGTGAAGTCACATGCTATCTTGTAAAAGATAAATGAATATATATATATATATAACTTCGTTTGACTATTTGGAATATTTAAAATGTTTTAATTTAATGTCTGTGTTTACACAATGTTATATTTATTGATTTTATTGCCCGTGCCTAGTTATCATAAATTGAGAAGAGCAAATTAATAACACGCATCTCTCTGTTCGTCCGTCCACTCATCTGTCCACTTTCATAAGGTAAACATAGTCACCTAATTCCTATTCTGCTGTTAACGTATGTACGTTGTCCTTCTGCAACATAGTTCGTGGCTAAGTGGCCTTGTGCAGGGGTGAAATTCTCAAAAACGAAAGAAAGAAAAAAAGTAGAGGTACTTAGCTGGGTGAAGTGGGCTTGTTTTTGAAAAAGAAATCTACGTGTAAACATAAAAAACGACAATTTCAGGGTCATGAATAAATGTTTTCTGACGGAACAATGGAACACACGCACATAAATAAGTCCCGGTATTAGTACCGCTTTAAAAAAATATATTCCGGTACCCGGTACTTGTGAGTACCAGCAGAATTTCACCCCTGGCCTTGTACGAGTTTTTTTTTTTTTTTTATCTTCGCGCTATACTACACAAAACCTTTTTTTTTTTTTTATCTTCGCGCAATACTACACAAAACCTATGTACGCAACCGTCGTTAATTTCAAACTGATATACTATAGGGAAGGCAGCTAATTAACATTGCCAACTCTTGAGCCACTCTTGTCCGACTGAATGATAGCATTAGACCGCCACTATTATAATGCACCCAAAGGCCACGGAACCATTCGCGGTGTATTTTGGCGGCTAAGACACGCGAAATATGAACCCTCGGATTTTTAGTACGAGTAGGCTAACTACTAGGCCACACTTGGCCCAGTGCTAACTTGAAAACTTTTTATGTGGATATAAGATATCCCAATGGCATAAATTATATTCCTAATGTTAAGGTAATGCCAAATGTTCAAGTCAGAAGGCGTTTCCTGTTTAATATGTTTTGCTTTTTCTTACATATTACTTCATAAGTAAAAAAAACCTCTTCAGCTAGGAAGTAGCATATGAGGAGTTTCTTAAACATATTCCAACTAAGTTTATCTCTTAAGCCTATTTTGTGGTATGGTGCCTAACCAGGCAATATTTACTTAAAATGTTTGTTCTATTCATTTATTTAAAAACAACAACAAACAAACAAAAAACAGCACAAGCGAAGCATTAAAGCTTCTGTTTACCATTGAACTAATAATGGTTTATGGAATTTCGGCATTGAGTGAGTAGTTCTAGTAGACATTTTTGTTTTAAGAATTTAGCTGAAGCAAAATGCAAAACATGCTTTGTGTTTCCCCATTAGCTTGTTGAGGCACAATACAACGACGTGCTTTGTGCTTATCCCTTAGCTTGCTGAAGCACGTGGCAACGACATGCTTTATGTTTATCCGTTAGCTCGTTGAAGCACAATGTAGCAACATACTTTATGCTTATTCATTAGCTCGCTGAAGCACAATGTAACAACATGCCTTATGTTTATCCATTGGCTTGCTGAAGCACAATGTAACAACATACTTTATGTTTATCAATTAGCTTGCTGGAGCACAATGTAACAACATGCTTTATGTTTATCCGTTAGCTCGCTGAAGTAACAATGTAACAACATACTTTATGTTTATCCATTAGCTCGCTGAAGCACAATGTAGCAACAGACCTTATGTTTATCTGTTAGCCATGCTGAAGCACAATGTAACAACATACTTTATGTTTATCTGTTAGCCAT
>NW_013675556.1:11539-17536 GCF_000517525.1 Limulus polyphemus
TTATCTGTTAGCCAAGCTGAAGCACAATGTAACAACATACTTTATGTTTATCTGTTAGCCAAGCTGAAGCACAATGTAACAACATACTTTATGTTTATCTGTTAGCCAAGCTGAAGCGCAATGTAGCAACAGACTTTATGTTTATCTGTTAGCCAAGCTGAAGCACAATGCAACTGGAATTATTAGTCTTCACAAAAACTCAAGAGTGGAAAGTTTTTTGTTGTTGTTGAATTTCCCACAAAGCTACATGAGGATTTTCTGCGCATAACCGTTCATTCTTCTGAAGTAATAGACTAATGGGAAGGTAATTCAACACCCACCGCCAACTCTTGGATTACGCTAGAATAGAGAGGAGTGAAATCAACAAGAAACTAAAGATCTTTAAAGAACAGTAATAATAACTAAAAACAAGACAGTTATTGATGTCTCGTTAGCTGTTTGTCATTTTAAAATGTCGTAACAGTTTCTCTTGAGATCTAACTCCACAAAGCAAAGTACTGTGAATTACAATTTATTGTCACTGGATACACGGTATATTTTATAATAAGATATTTCTTTTGGTTATACGAGAATCGTTATCATTCGTTCTTCACTGCCCATTAGAGCGAATTTAAGATTGTTAAACAGATAACGTTTTCATTTCGTCGGAGGAAGAGGTACAAAGTGAACCTGACCCTATTAGGTCGCGCACAACGACCAAATACTGATACTGCTCAGTGCTCAGTCTATTTCGTTAATGATTTAATCTCAGAAATCGTTTTCAAATCAAGTATAAACGCCGTTAATTATTTTGCATTAAAAGACCTGCTACAAGGGACGTCTACACAAGAAATGTTCTACATTTTTAAATCCATCTTTTTTCATAATTGTTGATTCATATCAAGTCCATTAATTCTGCATTGATCTATTTAAAATATCTTATCTACAGTTCTAATTCCTAAGAGAGACGTATAAAAGAGCCACAGATAATGCATTGAAATACTTTTCATATTTTTTTTTATTTGGAGTAAAGGCATTATTAGTGGTCTTTATTCTTCAGATTCTGTTAACTATTTTTTACTGTTCGCAATTTCTAATCCTTTCTTCGAATCCTGTAAGGAATAATCTATCATTTACGTTTTTCTGTTTCTTTGAATCTCTTCTAAAATGAATGTTCTTAGAGAATGTGCATTTTTTGTGTTGCAATTGTCAAAGTTTCTTTTCATCAAAGTAACCAGTTTTAGAAGATAATACGTCCTTATCCATTTATTCTTATTGCATCTAATAAAAAATTCTTATTGTGTCGTTATGATAACCAGTTTCATCATTTTTAATATTAATCTTCTCGCTTATTCACGTCTCATTGGTTCAAGTGAAGCACGCATAACAGCTTACAACACGTGGAAACTTCCACAACGGACTCTGCAGGTGGTCAAAATTTGCTGAACGTTTTTTCTACACATTGATCTCACGAAGGCACTATCTGTGTGTCGAAAATGTATGCTAGAGTAAAATTTTGTCAAAATACTAAATTGAATTGTACAAAATTACATCTTTGAATAGTAAATCATGACTAATAAGAGATTCGGTAGAGTAAGTCATTTTAGTATCGTTTATATGCTTTTATTCAACGACACCAAATTTGGATTCAAACCTCCCTTTTTTTTACAGAATCAATTTTTTCTTTCTATTGATGATGTATAAGCACTCTAAAAAAAGTCAGGTTTTAAGGATAAGTGTCTGTTTGTTTGTAGTTAAGCACAAAGCTATACAATGGCCTATTGTAACCTGGTTTCTAGCGTTATAAATCCGCAGACTTGCCGCTGTGCCTCGGGGGGGGGGGGGAGTTTGCTTGTAATTAAGCACAAAGCTACACAATGGGCTAGCTGCGCTCTGCCCACCACGGGTATCGAAACCCGGATTTTAGCGTTGTAACTCCGCAGACATACCGCTTCACTGGGTGTAAAAGAAAATTAACATGCTCGTTTTCTTTAACCAACATCTGAGTCACCCTGGTCGTCGACTAACTATTTTTTCATGTCTATACTTTAACTGAATTTGAAATAAGTTTTGAGTAATAATATTTTACACAAAATTTGAAGAATTACTGTACTTTGGAGATTTGGCTTTCTTTTTCTTTTTTTTGTTAAGCACAAAGCTACACAATGGGCTATTTATGCTCTGCCCACTGCAGATATTGAACCCAGTTTTCTTCTTCTTCCTTCTTTTGACGTTATGAGCTTTCAGGGTCGTCGCTGAGTCAAATTTGGAAAACCAATGTCTTAGTTTGCTGCTCAGGTCAATTGTGAACTATCTGCTAGTTATAATAAGTAGATTGAGTTGTAAATAATGTTCAGTAGTCAAATGCATACAGTTTCAGACGGAAGTGATCTCATATTTTATACTAATTCCAAAGGCTGACAATTTAGCATAAGTAGAAATGATACTGTTTCCTGTATAGATATAACCGAAACTTTTAAATGTGTGAGGAATAATTATGTTCACGTATGCAACCACAATTAAAGAAATACACTATGTAGGCCTAAGTACGTTATCGCCTACTAAACCAATAAAAACCGGTGATCCTAGAGTTACTTAATTATAAATATTGAGTCTAAGTCAAAATTTTCGTATTCTTAGAGGATGTGTTAATGTTACCTATAAGACAAGAAGTCTTGAAAATAATCATGCATAAATAATTAAAAAATGGAGTTTAAAACAGCTGCATATGTCTTAAATACTACATCTTCCAGCCCCAAGTAAGCTCAGAAAACGTAAGTTATTTCCCAGAAAGAGAACCGAAGACCGCCTGGAGGGGTCACCTGTTTTAGCCACTCGCATCACTATACAGTAGTGTGTTCTCTGTCAGTCAGTCAGTAGGCACTAAAATAATCTCACATAAGGGACGTTTAATGTTGCAATTTGTACTGTCGTGATGTCAGTCAGTAAAACGTGCGCATGCCATGAATCACGAGAAGAACTATGCACTCTGTAGGCTACAACACAGCATGACATACAAATTTCAAAAGCAATGAATGAAAAAATATTTGTTACTCTTAATTTTGGTTTTATTTACTCTTAAAACAAAACACTTTCGGAGACCCTACGGAAGCACGTCTAGTTAATAAACCCATACTACCAAACTTATATGTGCATAGAACTATAACCTAGAAAACGATTGAAGCAAAATGTTATGATTCTAATTCTTTTTTTTTTTAATTATTGATAGCATTTTTAATCTATTTTATTTATTTTTCATTATTGATCAAAAGTGTATTTATCGACACCAAGTATAAAGCCTTTTATTTTAACTTCAGGGTTCTAAGTACAAAATCCGCTAATTACGTATTTAACTCCATTACGGTGTAAGATTTATTTTATTTCTAATACCATTAAATCAGTATACGTTTATTGTGTGATCAGCATGGAGTATTATCTATCTTTAGTTTTTATCAAAACTTATTGAAACTTCCTTCACGGACCCATCTTACGAAAACTTGTCTTATAAAATACAACCTGACGTACCCTTTAGCGCTATGGGGAAGACACAGGGAGCCGAAGCCAAGCACCGACCCTTCTATTTCACTCCTCAGGTGTCTTAAGGGTACATGTTATATTTCTTGACAATTGTTCCGCCTGTTTGACAGTTACAAACGGACACACATACTAACTTACGTTTGTCAAATAATAGTTTACATAGGTATTTTCTCTCTATGTGAAATGAGAGCGATTTTTAATATGTATAACGTATTTCCGTTCTTTTTGGATTATTTTGTATGCCATTTACTGAACATATATTCACACTAGTATATTAAAATATACATGTTAAGTTTCTTGCATACCAACCTACAGTTGTGAAACATATTTTTAAGGTTATCGCTAAGATGTAATATATATATATATATATCTATATATATGGGAGAACATGTGAATAAGTTAAAATTATATATATTGCTAACTTTTCTATTTCAAGGGATAAGCTGATTCGTTATAGTTTTATTTTCATACTAAAATAAAACATTATATTAAAAAAATATAATTGAAAGAGCCTATGTAGCGATAGCCAGTTTTGTGTCTGGACCCTTAACAAAGTATTTAAAAAAGAACTTGGAAGATCTTTACTAATCCTATAAGAAAGCATTAGGAAGACCTGCTTTGAATCTTAGAAGACCTGTACCAAAACTATAAGGAAGCATTCGGAAGACCTGCACCAAGATTAAAGGAAACATTAGGAAGATATGTACCAAAACTATGAGGAAATGTTTTGGAAGACCTGTACCCAAACTACAAGGAAGCGTTTGGAAGGCCTGCACCAAAACTGTAAAGGAGTATTTAAAAGACCTTTATCAAAACTATAAGGAAAAGAAATGGAATGCCTGTCCCAATTTGTAAGGAATCATTAGCAGAACCTGTTCCAAAACTATATGGAAGCGTTTGGAAACTCTGTACCAAAACTATAACCATGTTTTAACTGAAGCGACCAAGATAAAGATCAATACTCACCTGCGACGCTCGAACTTTCCACAAGAACGTTGCGCCTCCATGGCAACGTTTCAAGAACGAGTACACAGACTCCGGCGAGAAACGTCTGAATAATGGGCTTCAAAGTTCTCATATCTTTCTTCTAGTAAACACCGTATGACACTGGGACAATACTGGATTCTCTAGTGATTACTACAGAGTACTGTCACTGATTCAGCAAACTTTGTTGGAACAGATGATGTAGTTTGTTCTTTAGCCTTTAGAAAAACAGACAAACTCGCTATATTTGTGTCAAAAATTTAAAATATCATTGTGTTATTAAAGGGGGATAAGCAGTTAATTTTTATTTCGATATAACTACATAAACATAACTAGAAAGTTCAACTTTACTTCGTGGTGGATTAACAAGTAAGATTAAACATACAGAAATGATTTTGCTATTATTTAAGAAGTAACAGCTCTGACTAAACAACAATACACAAAATGACCAGCATGAAAATTATTTTAACCTTTACGACCACTAAATACGTATCTTTTTATTTTATTTTGCATTTTTTATATTAAATATATAACATTATTTGTACATTAGAACTTAAAACACGAGGAACATTATATTTATGATGTATGACTATGTAGTGGAATATTCTTATAAATTACTACAAAAACACTACATACATATATATATGTATGCGACCTACTTCTGTACTAATTTACAAGTGTCTTGATATAGGGGTTTCTTAAGTTAAATATAAACTAATTAAGCGTTATTAAAGACAGTTACATTCACAAGCTAACATTTCTTTGTTTTTCAAAGCGAATGAGTGCTTCAGTCGGCCATAGCGTTGCTATAATCAGCAACCTTTTAACAGCTAGTTACTATGTTAAAAATTTTACTAACTTTTAAGTAATTCAAAAGGTAACTGTATTATTAAAACATTCGTTAAGCTTTTATATAAAGAGTGTACATCCTTGGGGTAAATAGGGCAGTAATGATTATGTATGTAGAGGACGTACTGAAGACAGAATATAATACCAAATGAGATAAAACCTTTTATCAAACAGGAATGAATTTGAAATTAATCAATATATGTTTAAAGAAGTGTTATTTATTGTGGGACATGTAAGCATAGGCGGGATTACGGTGTTTGTGGCGAGGGCAACAGGCGGTTGCCAACAATTATTGTTTCTGTGGGATATTGTATACACATAACATTCAATAATTAAGTCAGGCTTTATTTGCCCTCCCCCTTACATTTTACTCCCAATCTCCGCCTATGCATTTAAGTATAAACTGGTATCAAACAAACAGATGGGGTAGTTTGCCGCATGGACCTAAAACAAATTAATTTCGTAGACATGCGACAGTGAACCACGCTTCAGAGAAAAAAAAATGTGACAGAATTTCCATGAATTAATTTACTTTATTTATTCCAATTGTATTATTTAACGAAATGAAAGTAAACGATTTGTTTATCAGTGTGTAATTAACTCTTTAGGAAGTTAATTTTCGTGGACAAGTTTGTTTGTTTGTTTGTT
>NW_013675556.1:18425-20964 GCF_000517525.1 Limulus polyphemus
GAATTATACTTATGAGTGATTTGAGTATACTATTGCCTGTACGTTTTATGATGAATTATACGTGAAGTCTATACTTATGAGTGAGTTGAGTATACTATTGCCTGTACGTTTTATGATGAATTATACGTGAAGTCTATACTTATGAGTGAGTTGAGTATACTACCGCCTGTACGTTTTATGAACATATATATATATATATATTAATTTTTAAAACTATTTTTCTTTTACTTAGACAAGTAGGACACGATACAGTGAGAGGTTTGGAAAGATTACTCAGACATGCGCACACAGTTGATACCAGTTAATACCGAAACTAAGTAGAATGTGTGGGTGTACGTTTGTGTGTGAATATCAAGTCAAGGCATTTTAACTTAACGCACCACAAGTTGTTTTTATATTACCAACAAAATTTATAAAGGAACAGATAAACAAGATAACTTATCAAACAAAAGCTAAGTTATTACGACATAAGAAATATATATATATATATATATATTTCATCTTGACGGAAAAAAAAAGTCATTGTTACCTGAAATTGAGGCTCTCTGTTCTAGCTTCCAGAACATCAACATCCAGGCCAAAAGGTACCTTCTCCACAGCACTCACCATCGCTTCACACAGGCGCCAAGCTCAACGAACCCCTAGCTGTACTTGCTTGGCGACTTCCACTCAGAAGTCTCTATATGCTATGAGTGTCCGTTACAGCACCACTGGACGACGGCATCAATAATTGATGTTCTTAGATTATCTTCACTCTCGCCCGTCAGAGGTCAGTTAAAGATGATGTCACGTGACATGAAACGAAATTAACTTTAAATGGTTCATTTCAATCCTTTCATACCACTTTCGAAGGCGAGACGTGTAAAAGAATTTAATTTTTTTTTGCTTCAATCAGCTCATAGATAGACGAAGCTATAAATCTTAGCCATTAGCATAAATGGTAAATTAACTTAATTATTATTGTTTTCTAATTTATGCATAAGAAACTATCAACCAAACGATAAGCTGTTATTCCTGGAAAATTTACGATGAAAGATGAAGAGATTATAACATAGGAAGGAAATGATTGTAAAGGCTTCGCGGAATTCACCGAGATTGGACGGCTTGGATCATCATTAAAGTTTAGATTTTATTCATTAACATAAGCCAAGATTTTGTTCTGTGCTGATTATCTGAAAGCTTCATTTTTTTTATATGTATATATTTTTTTTTGTAGGAAATTGAATTATTGCTCTCTGGCTTACTTGGTAGGAAAACAGGAAGGAATGATGCACTAAGAATATTATTTGGTAGCATCTTCTCGAATTAATTCCATCTTTGAAAGCCCGGGGTGTTTTATAAAAAAACCTGTTAGATAAATTGTATAAGATAAAAAAATATTATAGCTTCTAGCAATTGATTGTATTTAATAACTTGCTTTATACTCTGCTTGTATATTACATTAAGTCTAACTGAAAGTTACGGATTAACTAGAAAGATGACACTCCTTTAAAAAGGGAACTAGGACCCCCTTTTTGAAAGATGCGCAGGTTAACTCATCACTCTCATTTGGCTAGAACTCTCGAAAGGTCGTTTACATTACATCCTGATCAGTCCGTTCGATACAAATGTAAACAAGTTGTTTCACACGGGTGTTGTAGTTTACGTGAAGCATAACCTCGTTCGTCTAGTTTTACGTCTGATGGATACATGTTAAATATTTTAGGTTCACACAGACGCTGATCGTGTAAATACCAAACCGGATTTTCGCTCTCTCTTTTAGGCTGATTTTAAAATTTCGTCACACGAAACAGATTATTGAAACACTAGAAACTACTCAACTTTGTTGACGTATGTCCAGTGTGTTTGTAGAGGTGTACTATGTAACCATTATGACTGTAGAGGTGTACTGTGTCCATTATGACTGTAGAGGTGTACTGTGTGTCCAGTATGTTTGTAGAAGTGTACTGTGTGTCCATTGTGATTGTAGAGGTGTACTGTGTGTCCAATGTGATTGTAGAGGTGTACTATGTATCCATTATGACTGTAGAGGTGTACTATGTATCCATTATGACTGTAGAGGTGTACTATGTATCCATTATGACTGTAGAGGTGTACTATGTAATCATTATGACTGTAGAGGTGTACTGTGTGTCCAGTGTGTTTGTAGAGGTGTACTGTGTGTCCAGTGTGATTGTAGAGGCGTACTTTGTGTCCACTGTGATTGTAGAGGTGTACTGTGTATCCATTATGATTGTAGAGGTGTACTATGTAACCATTATGACTGTAGAGGTGTACTGTGTGTCCAGTGTGTTTGTAGAGTTGTACTGTGTGTCTAGTGTGTTTGTAGAGGTGTACTGTGTATCCATTATGATTGTAGAGGTGTACTATGTAACCATTATGACTGTAGAGGTGTACTGTGTGTCCAGTGTGTTTGTAGCGGTGTACTGTGTGTCCAGTGTGATTGTAGAGGTGTACTGTGTATCCATTATGATTGTAGAGGTGTACTATGTAACCATTATGACTGTAGAGGTGTACTGTGTGTCCAGTGTGTTTGTAG
>NW_013675557.1:0-1683 GCF_000517525.1 Limulus polyphemus
AGGTTTACACTTAATCTTAGCTATAGTTAATCTTCATGGATTAATGGAAGATTAACTCTAACAGAAATACGTTGATGGTTAACAAGCCGTCTCATCCTCAACTACTATACCATGATATAGATATTGGTTGATAAAGGTTTACACTTAATCTTAGCTATAGTTAATCTTCATGGATTAATGGAAGATTAACTCTAACAGAAATACGTTGACGATTAACAAGCCGTCTCATCCTCAACTACTATACCATGATATAGATATTGGTTGATAAAGGTTTACACTTAATCTTAGCTTTAGTTAATCTTCATGGATTAATGGAAGATTTCGATAACTAAGAAATCACACACACACATACATATATTGATAATCCACTTTATTAGCTTAATCCCTCGTTCCTAAACGTAATCGTCAGCGTTAAACGTCTTGAACACAGTTTATGTTCACGTAAATATGTAATTGAGTATATAGACGAGTTAGGAAGGGTTATAAAAATTACATAAAACCGCTAGTAACAACTTGATTTACTTTTACGAGCGGGGAGTCTTTCGAGATCGGTCTACTGTAATAAAACAGAGCTATCGAGAAGTTACCGAGCTTGGCATGTGTGGGAACAGTCAACAGGTGCTTTCCGCACACGAGCGACAGCACGTGTGGTCTTAAAACACGTTTTACACTTCGTACAATCGTCAGGCGCTAATAATACACACATGAAACTTCTTAAAACTATCAGACACTGAGAACAAACACATGGTGAATTAATTTTGTCTTTCTGTTATCAGGAACTGCGTAACATACCATCACGGTAAGTTACAACTGAAAGAATGTCAGACAATATAATTTTAATAAGTGAGGTGCTCCCCCCGCCTCTCCTCATGACGTTACTGTCCTAGGCTCATAGAGAGTGTGGTTTCGCGCTTTTTTCACTCAAGTAAAACAAGAGAGTAAAGCCAAAAAATGAGTTGATGACTAACGTTTCACTCAGACGTGTAGATTACAAATAAAACAATACTTATTTTTCGTTTTTATATATATATATGGATTTCGCGCAAAGTTACACGAGGGCTATCTGCGCTACCGTCCCTAATATGGAAGTGAGAGACTAGAGAGAAATCAGCTAGTCATCAACACCCACCGCCAACTCTTCGGCTACTCTTTTCTCACCGAATAGTGGGATTTGACCATCACTCTTATAACTGAACGACGGACTCAAATTACGGAGCGCTATTTATTTTATTTTTATATTTTTGACGGTAACGGAACGCGAACAACGGAACCTCAGCTCCATAGTCCGAAACGCTAACCCCTGGGTTGTGCTCGACCCCCTCCTATAAAAAAAAACTTGTTTTACAGGATTAAGCAACATGTGGATCCTATAATTACAGGATTAAGCAACAAGTGGATCCTATAATTACAAGATTAAGCAACAAGTGGATCCTATAATTACAGGATTAAGCAACAAGTGGATCCTATAACAACAGAATTAAGCAACACGTGGATCCTATAATTACAGGATTAAGCAACATGTAAATCCTATAATTACAGGATTAAGCTACATGTAAATCCTATAATTACAGGATTAAGCAACATGTAAAGCGTATAATTACAGGATTAAGCAACATGTAAATCCTATAATTACAGGATTAAGCAACATGTAAATCCTATAATTACAGGATTAAGCAACATGTA
>NW_013675557.1:2031-5462 GCF_000517525.1 Limulus polyphemus
CTATAATTACAGGATTAAGCAACATGTAAATCCTATAATTACAGGATTAAGCAACATGTAAATCCTATAATTACAGGATTAAGCAACATGTGGATCCTACGATTACAGAATTAAGCAACATGTAAATCCTATGATTACAGGATTAAGCAACATGTGGATCCTATAATTACAGGATTAAGCAACATGTGGATCCTATAATTACAGGATTAAGCAACATGTAAGTCCTATAATTACAGGATTAAGCAACATGTGGATCCTATAATTACAGGATTAAGCAACATGTAAATCCTATTATTACAGGATTAAGCAACATGTGGATCCTATAATTACAGGATTAAGAAACACGTGCATCCTATAATTACAGGATTAAGCAACATGTGGATCCTATAATTATCGATTTGAATCGGTAATGTATTTGAAACACCTTTTTCGAAACTATTTATGTGCCAAACTGCTTGTGGGTCCATGATTTTATTGGTTAAATGGTTCCTAATTTCATAAGTCACAAAAATACCATCAATATTGTAGTTAATCTTACTCACTACTGCCTGAGTTCTCTATGTATTTCATATACAAATTAACGATATCACGTAATGTTTTTTACACTGAATATTGTGACATAAAATGGACCAATATTATGAAATATATATATATATACCCCCCGAGTAGTGAAAGATATAAAAACAAATCGGTAATATAAGGGTTAAACATAAAAAACGTTTGAGTTTGCACAGTTTCTAACTGAATGTGTAAAGAAAGATATTTTGACGAAACTCGAGAAGATTTACTATGTTCGAATTTGTTTAACTTCGTGCTCGTTTTCTTTAATAGCTAAGTTCGCTGGCTTGGTACTGACACTTATAATATCTTTTGCTCATGAATATTCTGTTTGTAATTCTGCTAAACCTCCCTGTGTCGAGGATAGAGGTGATTGAATGACAAACAAATGTTTATAATTTATCTAATAATTGAATGAAAATGGATAAGACGTGTGTTTAGCTTTGAAGAAAAGATGTGACACATGTTAAGAATAATAAATCACGAGCATTCTCTCGAGAAATCAGTACAAGCGTTATCAAGCATGTTGAAAGAAAACGCATGTTTCATGTTTAGATGCGAAGCTCCAATATCAATTAGAAAGAAAATTACATAAGGTGAATTTCCTAAACATAACATTGGAGTTACTTAACCCTTCCCATCTGTCAACCTTGACAGTTGCTGTGATTATGTGTTATAATAAACAAGACAAAAACAGAGTGATAATATCAACTAATTTCAAATTTTTTGCACACTATCCTTATCTTTAAATTGACTTGATTCTTACGATAATTTGATGATCAATGTCATTGTTTTCTGGTGTGACGGCTTTTCACAGTTTTTATTTTTAGTTTAAAATGTAAAGAATTTGATATTTTTAAACTGAACGACATCTTATGCGATGCATAGGGCTAAACAACCAGATCACAAACCACAATTTCGGGCCTAGCCATCTCTAATTTAGAGCTTCTGATGTGGAGCATATACATTGGAAACGTGAACTCGAATCTTGGACCATACCATCCGCAGCCTGGAACGCTAACCACTGTGGCCACAGGCGCTAACAACATAATTCAAAACCACTTGTTCGTTTTAAATATGTCGTATTACAATATTCAATAACTCAAATTATGAGCTGAAATAAAATTTAGTGTCAGGATATTTGGTCACTATTGAAGACCATCAGGACTGCTGGTTAACGATTATGAGTTAAGCCTAACAGAATACTGACCAGTATTGAAGACTATCAGAACTACTGTTTAACAATTATGAGATAAGCCTAACAGAATATTTGGCCATTATTGAAGAACATCAGGACTACTGTTTAACGATTATAAGCTAAGCCTAACAGAATATTTAGTCACTATTGAAGAACATCAGGACTACTGTTTAACGATTATAAGCTAAGCCTAACAGAATATTTAGTCACTATTGAAGAACATCAGGTTTGTTTGTTTGTTTGAAGTTAAGCACAAAGCTACACAGTGGGCTATCTGTGCTCTGCCTACCATGAGTATCGAAACCCGGTTTTTAGCGTTGTAAGTCCGCGGACATACCGCTGTGCCACTGGGGGGTAGAACATCAGGAATGCGGTTTAACGATTATGGGTTAAACCTAACGATAAAAAATAACATGTCTATAAAATTGAAGATCAAAGTTAAAGTCTAACAGTTATGTTGCGGAACTGTTACATAAGTTCATATCATGACAAGCTTAACTTACGACAAACAATATCATTTGTTCTTTAAGAAGAAAAACAAGATTTATTTCTACATACAGGATTATTTCAACGGATTTATACAAGCACGCCAAGTTTCAATGAAATTTTCTATTGTTTCTCTTTAAGAAGAACATTAGTTATTAAGAATTATCGCATCTTAATTCTATTAAATACCAAATATACTAAATATCTTACTTGTAACTAATTTACATATGTACAGGCCCGTCCACAAACACAATAAAAGTGGCGTTCCAGGTTTTGGATTACATCCCAGATCTTCTAAAAAGTTGGGTCACAATAATAATGACATTCCAGGTTCAGGATAACATCTGAGATCTTCCAAAAAGTTGGGCCACAAGAATAGTGGCGTTACATGCTTTAGATTACATCCTAGAACTTACAAAAGCTTGGGTCATATAACAGAAATTACAATATTTATTCTAACCTTTCCTATGGATTGGCTAAAGTCGAGAACCTCCTCTGGCTATGTGTGAGTCTAAATGCCAAAGATGTGTCCAGTCGAACATCCAGTAACAAAGAATGGCTAAAGACTGGATTAGAAAAACTGTGGTGTTCTCATTTCTTCATTTAATCCAGATTGTACAAATTAACGAAAAACTTAACAATCTATCGGTCCTTCTTTACTGTGTATTGTTGAAACTAACCAGAACTTAACAATCTATCGGTCCTTCTTTACTGTGTATTGTTGAAACTAACCAGAACTTAACAATCTATCGGTCCTTCTTTACTGTGTATTGTTGAAACTAACCAGAACTTAACAATCTATCGGTCCTTCTTTACTGTGTATTGTTGAAACTAACCAGAACTTCTGAGGACACTCAAACACGTGCATTAGTAGATAAAATCTGAGGACACTCAAACACGTGCATTAGTAGATAAAATCTGAGGACACTCAAACACTTGCATTAGTAGATAAAATCTGAGGACACTCAAACACGTGTATTAGTAGATAAAATCTGAGGGCACTCAAACACGTGTACTAGTAAGATAAAATCTAAGGACACTCAAACACTTGTAAGTAGATAAAATCTGAGGACACTCAAACACGTGAACCAGTAGATAAAATCTGAGGACACTCAAACACGTGTACTAGTAGATAAAATCTGAGAACACTCAAACACGTGTACCAGTAGATAACACCAAAAGTGGTTCA
>NW_013675557.1:6350-8890 GCF_000517525.1 Limulus polyphemus
CTATCCGTGTGTGTTTGTATCAAGTCACTTAGATATAATATCTATCCGTGTGTGTTTGTATCAAGTCACTTAGATATAATATCTATCCGTGTGTGTTTGTATCAAGTCACTTGAATATAATATCTATCCGTGTGTGTTTGTATCAAGTCACTTAGATATAATGTATATCCGTCCCTTTAAACTTTGCTGAACATTTTAAACCTAAAGCACATAACCACCATGTGTATATTTAGTTTTATAATATACAAATTATATTTATCTATCTGTCTGCTGACACAAAAAAAAAAACAGAATGAAACAAAATCTAATAAACTTGGATTTGATGATAATTGAAAATAGAATTCCGGCCATCATCTAGGTCTCGTCGTTGGTCATTACGTCTGTTTGGTGACCACTGTCTCTTCCCAATTTGTGGATTCAACGAGGTTATTTGCTTGGCCACTTCTATTACACATAAAGGTACTCGTCACCAGGGAATTATTTCCCTGCGTCTGATGGCCTTTGGTAATTACTGATCGCCAGACTTCAGTCAAAAAAGGATTTCGAAACAGATAGATGGGCTTCAATCCGCCGAAATAGCCCCTGGGAGTTTGATTGCTCTGCAATACACTCTGGAGCAACGAAAACGTCCTCACGTGACGCACTGAATAAGCTAGTGTTTTTATTCATTTTCCACAGTCCCAGCCGTGATAGACTTTTCTCATTATCTAACATTTTACTTTCTGTATAATTACTTATATGGAGCTGTAACTACGTCACACAGACATAACTTTCACACAAATCGCTTCTAGTTGATATTTTTGTTTTCATGATTAAAGAAAAAAGCATGAAATATATTTTACAGATCACATTGAAGTCTAGAAAAAATAAAAGTATACCCAACACAAATAAAACTCATTTTACGATAACTGTTGGTTTGTTTAGCATATCAGTTCAAAGTTAGAGATGGCTATATGCATATCATGAATAGAGTTTCAATAACTTTGTTTATTGTTGTTTTTGTTTTGCTCTGAAGAACAAAGCTACACATGGGGCTATCTGTGCCCTTCTTATCACGGGTATCTGAACCCGATATTTAGCGTTATAAGCCTTCAGACTCTCCACTGAGCCACCATCAGAGGGTAGCCCGTTTGAAATGCTCGTTTTTTCACTTTTTTTTTTTTTTTACATTAGTTGCACGTGCACAAACACGTTTAATACATTTTTTTTTCTTTTTCAATCATCCCTTCGCCCACGTAGTTTTCAAGATAATGTAGTTTTGCAGAACAATTAGGGTTTAAATAATAAGTTTCAAAATCAATGTACAGATAATTCTAAATCTAGTTACAAAAAGTATAGCTCAAGAAGCCTACAGGTTTGATAACCTAATAGTATGAGGTATAAAATAATCCACCCAAGATTAGATGAGCCTTGAAATACAATTACAGAACAAGAACGGTGAGATATCTTACGAAAAACAAAAACAGATCGTTCCACGGTGAAATTATTACTTCTTTGTCTTCCCGGCTAATTAGTTTCGGTGCGAACGATTCGTTTCTGTTATTTGAAACGAAGACGTCGAAACGGTTCATATGAAGCAATATTATTTTTTTGTTTAGACGAAAGATTATGTTTCAAAATAGTTAAGATGTATAACCAGTTTTTGGAGAAATTAAATATTCAGATTTTTTTTTTTTTGGTTAAATCAAACATAGAATATAATAAGATTGGGTTGTAAATATATATATCCTTCTGACAGTGTAATGGACAATTTTATACTCTGTTTAAAAGAGAAAACAAACCGTAACGTTCTAGTCTACATTTCTATTAAAATGTGGCGAAAAAAAAGAACCCATCGTGTTAGCACGTAGAGTAATGAAAACATAATTGGTTTCTTTCTCTCTGCCTAAACTACCGCCAGATGAACTGATAATTTTATTTTGTTGTTTTTCATGTCAGTGTTGATAGCCTAAGAATACCAACCAGCAGATTTGAGTATCACATTCACACTTTTTCCATTTCAGGCTTGTAATTACATACAACTGTGAACATAACGGGTTTTATTTTCATTTAATACATTATTATATGCCGTCTTTACTACAGGTTATGCTTAAAACTATATACAGATAAATGATAAATAAATTGGCCTGAGGGTGTATTCCTACCAGTACGATTACTTGAAACTATCAGAGAACCACAAAACATTTGTGGTCAAATTAGTACCTTTATTACAACAGTGCTTCTTTAAATACAGGATTTCTGGAGTAATACAAAAGAATTCTAATCGCAGACATTGAAATATATGAGTCCACTTGTCTTAGGCCTAACATTAGTTAAGCCTTTATTAAGAACGGCCTATATTTGATAAAGAGATGAATTAACACTGTAACTTGTATACGGTTTTTTCTGTTTTAGTATAGTTAGGGTTAAACTTTACCGTACTTAATAATACCAATAAAGAAACTTATAATGTTATTTTACGACTCAACGTTGGATCTTTTTAAGAACTTTGATAAGCTTTTAATATGTTGTACAAAATGTAAACTAAAGTATATTTACAT
>NW_013675557.1:9820-13015 GCF_000517525.1 Limulus polyphemus
AGTTTGCTGTCTGAAACAAACATCGACACTACTAAGTTTGCTGTCTGAAACAAACATCGACACTACTACTCTAACCTTGGTGCCTGAAACTAACATCGACACTACTACTACTAACTTTGGTGTCTGAAACTAACATCGACACTACTACTAACTTTGCTGTCTGAAACTAACTAACTGTTAGTTAAAGTTTAACTCCGTAACTGATCTAACGAGTTCATTATACTGGTGTTACTAGAAGAAAACAATATGATAAAAAACACAAACTTATAACGATCAGAATGCACTAGTGTCATTAGAGTGCCAGAAAGTACGAACTACACAATTAACGTAAGTGTTATTTATTATCAAACATTATTTTTTATCGAGTACTGAGTAAGTTAATTATGTTACTTACCTGCTCATATTTTTCCAGCTCTTGATGGTAAATCTGCCTAATTTGTGTTAACTTTGACCTGTAATCTGAGTGTTCTATCGTATGTTCGAGTTGACCTGGACCACTACAGGCCGCTGCCGACGCATTAGATGCTGCAACAGCGCCCCCACCTTTCTCGGGACCTGTAATTCCTTCCGCTATTAACATGTTGTCTAGTCTCATCAACTGTGGATCAGGGGGTTCGTCATCATGTGTATTACGTAGGCTTAAAACTGGAAGGATAAAAACATATATATATATATGTACACACATCATCACCATCATGTGTACTACGTAGGCTTAAAACTGGAAGGATAAAAACATATATATATATATACACATTATCATCATGTGTACTAGGTAGGCTTAAAACTGGAAGGATAAAACATATATATATATTATCCATGGACACCATGTATATATATACATTCATCATTCATGGACGTCATACAACAATACCTCCACTCCTATTTCTCCAGTTTTTTAACAGTACTACCATTCCCACCTGTCAATCTGTTTACTAAACAATACAAGTCTCTTGTGTTGATACTCTTCAATTACTTACAAAATTTGGAGTTAAAACTCCAATCGAAATGTTGACGAATTTTATGAATCAAAGTTACTCCAGCTTTGGAGACAGACGAGAACGAAACTGTGATGGGGATGGCGCAACGCGTTATAGAGATGGATGTGCTTTAAAGCTACATCTCGGCGGAGTTGTTTATTTAATTCTGTTCTCTAACAGGAAGACAACCGTGAACGACGAATGCCGTAGTATAAGTAACTTTTATAAACACTCGCGGCATTCCGTGTTGAGCTTGAAAGATAACACACTGGCAACTTCGACAAAAAACTATCGACGTCTGTTTTAAACACCAGATGTCTCAGACAAACAATATGCAGAATACGATGATATATATATATGGAGTTTTTGTTTACTGCTGGGTTACGCGTGTAATGATAAGAACCACAATGCCACCTTTTAAAAACATGCGTACGGAATACGTTTACAGCGTTATGGCTTAACTTTACAGTAACGGAAGTTAGTTAACTCTTAACAACGTTCTCAAAGGCTGTGTCTCTTGTCAAACTACGGACGCCTCTGTACATAAAAGGTTGATCGGTTGGTATCTCAGAGTTCTGTCAAACTAGGCGAGAGACAGTGTGATAAGAAGCTTATTGTTCTGAAAATTTATGTAATTTCCGGGTTAAATTGACTACAGAAACTGGGTGTTGGTGCTTCAGGGTTAAAGTTCGTTGGCTTGCAAGCAGAAGTTAGTTTTTTTGTCGAATTTTAAAAACAAGAATTGACGACAGCACACACGACTGGTGGAAAAGAAAAATTAACTCAAAAGATTAGCGAATACGCAAACATTACATGACGACGAAACTCTGGCGTAAGACACACATCCTCACGTGCGTTTTCAATACGTTATGCTTTTTGTTAATAGGCGGTAATTCCATCTCATAATAGTTCCAGTCTTATACACTAGATGGCGAAGCAAAATGTCTTGCGAAGGCGAAATCTCTTGGGAATGTTCTTCATCAATCAAAATTACACGCTAAAAAAAGTAAATTAGTACTGATATAAATTTCATTTTGTTCAGGAAGCATAAGTAGGATTTATATTCAGCAGCCATATTCACATTTAATATATATATATATTGTGTAGACTTTTCCCGCAAAGCTATCTGGTCTACACAAGGCTATCTGCGTATGTTTATCCGTCATTTTGAATCTCAGAACAAGGGGGAGGAATGCTAGTCAATTGAACCCATCTTCAACTCTAGGTCTGCTATTATCTCACAAATAGTGGGGTTTCACTGTCAATTATATAACGCAAGAACTGCGCCAAATCGCGGATTGCGTTTTTGAGGCAATGGTTTGCGAACCAGGAATCACTTGGTTTATAATCCGGCATTCGACAAACAATTTCGACTAACCAGAACCAACGAACATACAGGAGTAACCATGAAAATTACATCACAGAGATAAAATTCATTGTGCGTAGTCACAGACGCGCGCGCGCACACACATAGATGGACAGAGAAGTAGAATTAGTAAAAAAATTGAGATTTTAATAAAAAACAATGATGTTTCGAGATATATGGTACAGTGTTAATAAAGGAATTAAAGACGGTTTTTCCTTTTCCCGAAGTTTTAATTTACTATTCAGTATTCCGTATCAGACTACAAAACTCCGGGCAAGTCTGTATTCCGTATCAAACAACAAAACTCCAAGCAAGTCTGTATTCCGTATCAGACTACAAAACTCCGGACAAGTCTGTATTCCGTATCAGACTACAAAACTCCGGGCAAGTCTGTATTCCCTATGAAACTACAAAACTCCGGCCACGCTTGTATTCCGTATCAAACTATAAAACTCCGGGGAAGTCTATATTCCGTATGAAACTACAAAACTCCGGGGAAGTCTATATTCCGTATGAAACTACAAAACTCCGGCCACGCCTGTATTCCATATTATTCTACAAAACTCCGGGAAGTCTGTGTTCTGTGTCAACTTTGAAGTAAGCTAAGCTTCACTATATAATTAGTTAATCTTGTATTTCATTACATGGCAAGTCTCCCGCGATATTCGCCGTGTATTTCATTACATGACAAGTCTCCCGCGATATTCGCCGTGTATTTCATTACATGACAAGTCCCCCGCGATATTCGCCGTGTATTTCATTAAATGACAAGTCTCCCGCGATATTCGCCGTGTATTTCATTACATGACAAGTCCCCCGCGATATTCGCCGTGTATTTCATTACATGACAAG
>NW_013675557.1:13818-14751 GCF_000517525.1 Limulus polyphemus
TTACTACACACAAAAATAAACACATGGATACCATCTTCACACTAACCTTTACTACACACAAAAATAAACACATGGATACCATCTTCACACTAACCTTTACTACACACAAAAATAAACACATGGATACCATCTTCACATTAACCTTTACTACACACAAAAATAAACACATGGATACCATTTACACACTTAACCTTTACTACACACAAAACAAACACATGGATACCATTTACACATTAACCTTTACTACACACAAAAATAAACACATGGATACCATTTACACACTAATCTTTACTACACACAAGAATAAACACATGGATACCATTTACACACTTAACCTTTACTACACACAAAAACAAACACAAGGATACCATTTACTTTACACGTTAATCTTTACTGCACACAAAATAAACACATGGATACCATTTACACACTTAACCTTTACTACACACAAAAATAAACACATGGATACCATTTACACGTTAACCTTTACTACACACAAAAATAAACACATGGATACCATTTACACACTAATCTTTACTACACACAAAAACAAACACATGGATACCATTTACACACTAATCTTTACTACACACAAAAATAAACACAAGGATACCATTTACACACGTTAACCTTTACTACACACAAAAATAAACACATGGATACCATTTACACGTTAATCTTTACTACACACAAAAATAAACACATGGATACCATTTACACGTTAATCTTTACTACACACAAAAATAAACACATGGATACCATTTACACACTAATTTTACTACACACAAAAATAAACACATGGATACCATTTACACACTAATCTTTACTACACACAAAAATAAACACATGGATACCATTTACACACTAATCTTTACTACACACAAAAATAAACACATGGATACCATTTACACACTAATCTTTACTACACACAAA
>NW_013675557.1:15000-18398 GCF_000517525.1 Limulus polyphemus
ACCATTTACACACTAAACTTTACTACACACAAAAATAAACACAAGGATACCATTTACACACTAAACTTTACTACACACAAAAACAAACACTTGGATACCATTTACACACTAACCTTTACTACACACAAAAATAAACACAAGGCAAGACATTCATGATATTAACACTGTCAGAACGAACCCTAGGAAGCAAGTAAACAGGTTCTTGTTTTTAAAACCTTGTCTAGTTACTAACAACCCGGATAACATTAGTTTGCACCCTATAACTGTTGTTGTTGTTGTTTTTTGTTTTGTTTACTAATCCTTGTATTGATTCCGCAAAAACAATATAACTTTCAGTTAGCGCTCTAAAATACAAACGTTCTAACTCTAATTATCATTACCAACAGAGAGGGAAGAGATTGGAAATATTAATGCCCTCCGGGACACAGTATCTCTGCAAAAAAAAAACAACAAAAAAACTGTCCTCTACTTATCTTTTTGTTGTGTTATTTTCTCGAGATGAAAAATCTTTGAATGAGTAGTAATGCTGTAATTGTTCAAACTTTTCTTTGTATCTGAGCAGAGCAGCTTTACCAACGCTGTCCGCATCTTCTCCTGTTTTCATCTCCTGGAAAAACGGGAGCGAATGTTTTTGTGTCGTCGCATGTTATTTTTTTTTCCTAGATGATAACTGAATCGCTTTCAAATGTCCATTTTTTTCCTCTCTGATCTGTATACAGATCGGTCGATTTTCACACAGTTCCTCCTGAGGATCTCCATCAAAATGTCGAAATTATTGGATACGCCTTAAATTATGATCGGTCTTTTCAAATGGTCATGTGGACATTACTTTAAAAAAAATCGTCGCAAAAAAGGGGGGAGATGTATTAAATCACCAGTATGGGTGTTTACAACATATATATATATATATATTTTTTTTAACCATCAGAACTTACAACTGAACAACAATGCTAATTATTTAGAATTTTGAACTTAAAACTTCTTGTAAATACTGTAGCTATGTATTTGCCACCAGAGGACACCACCTTTAAAAAAATGTTAGCCTACAATATAGTAAATTTTTCGATTTTTGTTGTCGTTGTATCTTTCTCAAATTTCCTACAGGGAATGATATTATCAAATCAAGCGTTATTAAATCCCCGATCCTGGAAAAAATTAGGAATTTAGAGACAGAATTATGTAGCCACTCGAACAACAACAATGAATAACTAAAACAGATTAGTCCAGTGTGTTGAAAGTTATTCATTACACACTCTAAGGTTATATAACCATACAACTTTACTTTTATGTTTACTAGCAGAAAACACAGAAGAATCGATATGAAAATAAAATACGGGTCCGAAAAAATTAACAGACTCCATTCGACTTAGAAACGTGCCTTACCATTGACTGTCTTACATCATTGGCCACTCATCCACTGTCGACAAATAAGAAATAAGGAATCCCAGCATCCAATAACCCTCCAGCACTCAATAACTCTCCTGCACCCAATAACCCTCCTGCATCCAATAACTGTCCAAAGCTCAATAACTCTCCTACATCCAATAACCCTCTAGCAACCTATAACCCTCCTGCATCCAATAACTGTCAAAGCTCAATAACCCTCCTGCATCCAATAACCCTCCAGCACTCAATAACTCTCCTGCATCCAATAACCCTCCTGCATCTAATAACCCTCCAGCACTCAATAACCATCCTACATCCAATAACCCTCTAGCATCCATTAACCCTCCAGCACCCAATAATTCTTCTTCTTCTTCTTCAGTAACCCGAATATCGCAATTCTTTTTGTAATATTTGAAAATTATAGTAAAAACAACAACAATATATGTATGAATCCTTTCCAAAGATTCAAATTTGAAACATTTTTAAAGTTATCATTACCAAAGAAAGAACACAAGAGGAGCACTACACCGTTTTGGTCAATCTGGTCTGTTGTTCTTTCGGTAGGTTTGGTCAGTCACAGTTTCGGTAAATCTTGTCAGACATAGTTTAGGTACGTTTATCAGTCACAGTTTTAGTAAGTGTAATCAGTCACAGTTTCAGTAAGTCTGCTCAGTCAGTTTTGGTAAGTCTGATCAGTCAGTTTTGGTAAGTCTGCTCAGTCAGTTTCTGTAAGTCTGATCAGTCAGTTTTGGTAAGTCTGATCAGTCAGTTTTAGTAAGTCTGCTTAGTCACAGTTTCAGTAAGTTTGGTCAGTTATTGTTTCGATCAATCCAATCAGTCACAGTGTCGATAATTCTGGTCAGTCACAACTTTGGTAAGTCCGGTAAGTCTGGTTAGTCCAGGTATATTACTGAAGGGTTATGTTTCTGTTTTTAATGCTCTAATCACTCTCTTCCAGTGAATACTCGTTACTCCCCTCAATCTGAGACGTTTGTGTTTTTAATGCTCTAATCACTCTGTTCCAGTGAATACTCGTTACTCCCCTCAATCTGATAAATCGTGCAGGAAATAAAAATTAAAGTAAAACCTTTTTGAAACATAATAGTTCACATCGTAGAATGTTAGTGCTGACGTCAAAGAGCACGTCAATAACCTGGTTTGTTGACTTGTTTTTATATTAACCTTTTCGTTGCGGTAGCAACGTTGATTTCCTATGCGGATTTTCATGTTTATTTCTTATAATTTTTTTGTAAATTTTGTTTTCTTTCAAAGCCACACAAACACAGGTTGTTTGTGACGTCACGGTAGAAGCTTTTGTTTTGTGACGTCATATCAATCATCTGCGCGAAAGTTTTAGGCCTACTGCTCTCAGTTACGTAATTTATTCATTTTGATAAACTCACGTGCAGGAAACTTCGCCTGCATTCACCATTTGAACTTATTTAGGGTAAACCTTGGGGTTTCCCCGACATTCACTGGGAGGGAAACCTCGTTTCTAAATAAAAGTTGATCCTGTTTTATTTCTTTTGACGTTTGTCGTGGATAAACAGCCATTAAAAGATGCAGATGTAGAACAATGATTGTGGAAGGAGACCAAGGATATACCTTAAAACTTCTGTGAAGTCATGCTGTAGTCATGTGGCATTAGAAAACTTGGGAATGCCTTTGGAAGCCTGATATCCAGGGTAACTGCCATGATCCTACAGCACAACGCACACACGGATATCGTGCCGTAGGCTAAACGACACAAAGTAGTAAATGGTTAAACATGATATAACAAGATATACTGTTGAATCACGTACCGTGATATAACAAGATATACTGTTGAATCACGTACAGTGATATAGCAAGATATATTGTTGAATCATGTACCGTGATATAGCAAGATATATTGTACCGTGATATAACAAGATATACTGTTGAATCATGTACCGTGATACAGCAAGATATACTGTTGAATCATGTACCGTGATATAACAAGATATACTGTTGAATCATGTACCGTGATATAA
>NW_013675557.1:19398-21908 GCF_000517525.1 Limulus polyphemus
GTACCGTGATATAACAAGATATACTGTTGAATCATGTACCGTGATACAGCAAGATATACTGTTGAATCATGTACCGTGATATAACAAGATATACTGTTGAATCATGTACCGTGATATAACAAGATATACTGTTGAATCATGTACCGTGATATAACAAGATATACTGTTGAATCATATAACATCACTTTTAAACGTTTGCACTTCAAAGACAATAAACCAAACACTTCTATGAAGAAGAACCGTCTGAATCTCCCAAAATCGCAACAACAACAAAAAAAATTGCAAACTTTATAAAAAAGCAAGTCCCATTCAGCCAGGTTGTGATCAATGTCTCGTGTAATTTATACTTATTACAGTATTTTACACGTCACGCGGGGAAACATAAGAGCGCAGCACGAGAAAATAAGCGACCCAAATCGTCCAATGAAAATTATTATAAAAAGCACGTCATGAAATTGATTCTGAAATCCGATTCTATTATCTCTACTATAATGTATTTCACATCAAATGCATTTCTCACGGTCATTCAAAACTGTAATTACACGAGTGACATGAAAAATGGTCTTGTGATGTCAAGTTATTTGATATATTTTAAAAAGTAAACATAAAACAAGAAAAAAAAATGGCTTGCAAAATTCCATGAGAACGAAGCGCTCTCCGTTTTTTATATGGGACGAGCGTGGCCCAGTAATTGGCGTGTCGTATTGTGGCTCCGGGGGTCTGTGGTTCGCGTCCCTTTTCTCGCATTCTGCAATTCGGGTCTGTTGGCACGTTATCAGATTGACGGGTAAATCTCACTATTCGATTAGAGTAGCTCGAGAGTTGGCGGTGGGTGCTGTTGTATAACTGCCTTCGGACGGCTAGCGCAGAAAGCCCTTGTGTAGTTTTGTACGAGTATCCGAAACAATCCCTTCTTGAAAGGCCCGGCATGGCCAGGTGGTTAGGGCACTCGACTCGCAATCTGAGGGTCGCGGGTTCGTTCGAATCCCCGTCACACCAAACATGCTCGGCCTTTCAGCCGTGGGGGCGTTATAATGTGACGGTCAATCCCACTACTCGTTGGTAAAAGAGTAGCCCAAGAGTTGGCGGTGGGTGCTTTCCCTCTAGTCTTACTCTGCTAAATTAGGTACGACTAGCGCAGATAGCCCTCGTGTAGCTTTTGCGCGAAATTCAAAACAAACAACCCCTTCTTGAATACACCAATTTAACAAAGGAGGGCGCTACGTGTAAAACAAACCATTAATACAAGATACACTTCGTATTTTAGAATTCAAGCGCTAAGGTGTTAACCTAAACACAAACAACACAGTATCATTCTACGATAGCCCATTGTGTAGCTTTGTGCTTAACTACAAACAAACAAACAAACCAAAAATGTTCTCGTGCCTCCACAAATCTTCAAGAAAGTCAAGTTTGGAGACGACTTGAAAGAGACTTTATTATAAATGTAGAACTTTTGAACAAGTTTTTGTCGTGATCAGGTGCTCAGGTATTTCCTACCCATTAAACCAGGCTCCAAATTTGATTTTCTAAAAAAAAAAAAAAAGTGGGTTCCTCGTCATCAAATTCAAATTTTCAATTTGTTGTTTTTTTTTTGGAAAGCATCGCCATTCGTGGAAATATGGGCCGATTAATAAAATATTGGAGTTTTTTTATTTGTTTACAAGCACTTTTCCTGCGTGATCACAGTCAACCGTTAAGTTAGGAGTCCGGAGATTAGCTTACAAATGCGCCGACTTTAAAGCGCATCTTGTAGTTAGATCTGCAATAGATACAAGCTTGTAAAACGCCAAGACCTTAACCTCTTCCAACTTGGTTTGATTTACGTGTCGTTTGATGGCGCTATTTTAAAGGAAACTGGTCCATACGATAAATTTATATCGGCCGAAACGACCACTTCAGAAGCTCCACTGATCTTTACGAGGTTTAACTTCTACTCACCAGGTGCGGTGTTCATGTTCCACTTCTAAGCCAGTTCTAGAAAGCGCGGTTTTACCCAGACAATATGCTGTTCACTTAACCAATCATTTTGCATGATTAATTAAAACGAAATAGGTGGATACATATGTAGATGGGTTCTATTGTTTTCATGACAGGGAATCTAGGTTGTTTCACAACCGTTATCTATATGGGGTTCTGGTGTTTACCTAACCGTTATCAATATGGGGTTCTGGTGTTTACCTAACCTGGATCTATATGGAGTTCTGGAACTTAAATAACCGTTATCAATATGGGGTTCTGGAACTTAAATAACTGTTATCTATATGGGGTTCTGGAACTTAAATAACCGTTATCAATATGGGGTTCTGGTGTTTTACTAACCTGGATCTATATGGGGTTCTGGAACTTAAATAACCGTTATCTATATGGGGTTCTGGAACTTAAATAACCGTTATCTATATGGGGTTGTAGAATTTAAATAACCGTTATCTATATGGAGTTCTGAAACTTAAATAACCGTTATCTATATGGGGTTCTGGAATAGTAAATAACCGTTATCTATAGTGGGG
>NW_013675557.1:21943-23324 GCF_000517525.1 Limulus polyphemus
ACCTGGATCTATATGGGGTTCTGGAACTTAAATAACCGTTATCTATATGGGGTTCTGGAACTTAAATAACCGTTATCTATATGGGGTTCTGGTGCTTTACTAGCCTTGATCTATATGGAGTTCTGAAACTTAAATAACCGTTATCTATATGGGGTTGTAGAATTTAAATAACCGTTATCTATATGGGGTTCTGGAACTTAAATAACCGTTATCCATATGGGGTTCTGGAATGTAAATAACCGTTATCTATATGGGGTTCTGGAACTTAAATAACCGTTATCAATATGGGGTTCTGGTGTTTTACTAACCTTGGTCTACATGGGGTTCTGGAACTTAAATAACCGTTATCTATATGGGGTTCTGGAACTTAAATAACCGTTATCTATTGTATATAACTTAAGAGCAATGCAAGGCCCTTTCGTTTTGTTCCTTGTTGATCTATCTTGAATACGTTAACTTATTCGTCTGTAAGTACTAAAGAAACATGTGTAAGATATTTTCAAGATTGTCTGCACATGCTAATCTTCTCTAGGTTCTAATAGTTTGTGATGAAGTAGTATTTTACTAGAAACTCGTGTTGTTTCAGAACAGGTGTACTGATTCTATACATATTGTGAAAACCAATTAGTTCTTTAACTCCTCACCAGAAGCGCTTACAGCAAAAGCGGACACTTACATATTTTCGAAAGATTTAACTCTAACTCTGATATGGTTTGCAATCTGCATGTGTTACTACCGATTGATTTGCCAAGAGGTGGCGCTGTGAGAGTTTTGTACGTTAAGGTAAAGTATAAAATACCAAAAAATACATATGGGGTACCGCCCCAATTGTCTTCAAAGCTATTTCATGACTTCCTTTTTTTTTCTTGGGAAGGGAGAGGGGTATGTGTTTGTTTCAGGATATATCCCAAAGCTGCAAATGGCTAACCGTGCATAGAAGCTAATCAATAGCACCTGCCGCCAACTCTTGGGCTACTTTTGTCTGATAATGGATTTGCCTGTCACTCTTATACCACACCCACGATTTTACGGTAACGGTGGGTAACCATCCTCGAGTCCTCGGTACGGCACACTGTTAGACCTCGACCGGTCAGTAGTGGGGGAGGGAGAGGTACAATATGTTGTGTTATTTGACGAATGTTGAGAAGTATGTTCAGTTACTACAAATAATAAATCTACATGAACCAATCAGAGTTGAACTATCTACAAACGTGTGAGGTAAGAATACAGAATTTTCGAACTATTTATGTTTACTCTGAATTTTCACTTCTTTACTAGACTTGAAGGGTTTTCACTTCTTTACTAGACTTGTAGGGTTTTCACTTCTTTACTAGACTTGTAGGGTTTTCACTTCTTTACTAGACTTGTAGGGTTTTCACTT
>NW_013675558.1:0-1181 GCF_000517525.1 Limulus polyphemus
TAGCGAAAGTTCAATTTTTTTTTAGCTTTTGACGGGACATGATATTTTTCTTCAATTCTATAATGTTTCAATTTTGATTTTCCGACAGAATAATTACTATCCCATATTTTTCTATTAATTTTGCGTCAAAAAAGCACTTATTTCCAATTTTCAAAAAATTATATTTTCACCAAAATGCCAAGGCTATAGCCCATGTTTTTCCCCAAATTTTGAAAAAAATTGTTTTTCATCATATTTTTATACAATGATGTCGTTGATGCAAGACTTTTAAAATAGATAGCCTTTCATCAAATGTCCTATAGTTATTTCATAATCTGTTACCAAATTTCGGCTATCTTCGATTTTAAGTCATTCCAAGTTCACCCAGACTCCACAAGTGAAGAAACAATCGACAACTGCAACCGAGATTCAAACTACACGTCTCACTTCAGTCAACCTACACTGACAACCACTCAACCTACTGCCAGCAAATCCAAACCGGGATCATCAGGAAATATAAAGAACTTGCTGACTACCAAAGATTCGTACGTTTAACCTCCAGCCAACAACAGTCACAATCACTCGCCTCACCTATCATTTCCTGTCCGGAAATCTTTCAACATTCACTTCGACGATTGCCTTGATGATTCTTCCTAGCCTGATAGATATTCCTATCGTCTCCTAGTTCCATAGAATGGATAAGAAATGTATTAAAGCTTTCTGTAACTCATTGTATTAATAACCTCATGGTATCTTATTCGGCGCCCTGGCCGTGAAAGTGGGTTTTCTCGGGGTACTCTCGTTTCCTTCCACAGCAAAATTTGTTTTCATTGAATTTTTGGATCCTATGATCTCAGCCCTGAAAAGGTGCCATCTCATGTAAAGCTAATGTCAGATCACGTAAAGTTAATGATTAAATCCAAAGTCAAGTTCCCTTGAACCCATTCTCACTTTATCTTAACACTTAAATTTGTTAACTCATAATCCTAGAACTCTTTACCTTGCCACAGCCTTAGTCTCCGACAGCCAGTCATGAATCACCGAGCCGTTTCTCAAGCTGCCGAAGTCAACTTCACGCGCGCTTCAGGTTCTTACCGTTCCAATCAAGTTAAAGCAACACCTAAGTCAAATCCCATTGGGGATTTTAACACTTTTTAACCTTGTACAGTAAGTTATTATTTTAATAATTTGGAGACTGGAGG
>NW_013675558.1:1254-3126 GCF_000517525.1 Limulus polyphemus
TATAAAATAATCGTTGTTTTTTTAAAAAATTTAGCTTTAAAGTAAGTTTATTTTTGGATTAATTATATTATCGTTAGCCTATCTAGTTACAACAGTATAAGTTAAGGCAGCTTGTATTAAGGAAGAAATATAATAGTTTGCTATTTTTACGTGGCCTGAGTTTGGAATTATTTTCACCAAATAACTTAAAAAGAACCTACTCAACGAAAGAACAACAATATCACGAATCGCCAACATAGGCGTTATATACCATAAACTTTTCTTACTGTCAAAAAAGGTATATTGAAAACATATATTAAAAATGCTCGGTTAAACACGAGTTAGTCCTATTGTAAAAATATATTAAAATTATCTGCATTAATATGAAACACTTTCATTTCCATAGGAAGCTAAAAAGCGTTTTCATTGTTACATTCCTTGTTTTTCATGTTAGAAGCTGAGAATATTAATGCATAATTTATGGAAAATTTTTGTTTTGTCACAGTAGAGAGTACTTAAAATATTGTACTTTTTGGTAAGTGATTTTTATAAATATTTAACAACTTAAAATCGTATTTATTGAAATCAAAACAGATGTGTATTGATATGTTTATGAATTATTTCAGTTTATTTTCTTTAGGTTAATTTACTAGCTAGGATTTAAACTGTTGTATTACTGACTAAATGTCACACATCTGAGTAGGCTTCAGTACAAGTAGCTATTAGTATTACAGTTAAATTAGCCATTGTTGCTTTCAGCTGTTTATTTATAATAAATAAAAAGTAGCGAAAAGTATATACTGGAAACAAATATTTTAAGTAGTTACTTGTTTATGTTATAAGTTAAAAATTATAACAAAAATACGTTATTTCTATAGAAATATATTAATGTCTGAAGAAAGTGTTCATCTCCAACATTATAACAACGAACTCATAAAGGGTGAATTACTATGCGTTTACCTTACCTAAAATATTACCATACCCACAAACTTTTTATGTTAAGCCTAAATTAATATAATGAGCCAATGAATTAGAAATTAAACATAGGCTACCCCATCGATATACACATAATAATAATAATTTGTTTCGTAGTGATAATACGAGTCAACGTTGACCCAAAAAGTGTTTAAGAAAAGATATGATCTTATAGAACTTAGTCCTATTTGTTTATCCTACGTACTCATTTGGGTTAGACTGGTCCAGCTAAATTAAGTTAGGCTGAAACAATGCTTCATTGTAAAATATAATAGGTAAAGCTTAGTTAGGCCTGCATACTATTAGTATTACACCATATTTGAATGCTTTGGACTTTACGCCTAATCAGTGTAGATTGTGCGCAAAATAATCAACATTATATATGAAATTTGAGTGAACTTCCTAACATTTTCATTATGCTACATATGATTACCAAAAGTATTACATTTTGTTAGGTTTAGTACCTCCCTTAAACACTTAAAGTACAGCGCTTTAATGCAATAGTTTTTCTAGAATAATACAAAATAATTCTAATGGCAGACACGAGAATCTGTAAGTCTATTTGTCTTAGGCCTAATGTTAGTTAGGCCTATAAAGTACGGCCTATATTCGATAAAGAGATAAATTATCACTGTAACTAGTGTATGTATTTTGTTGTAGTTAAGTTAGGGCTAAACTTTACCGTCCTGAATACTATCAGTAAATAAACTTACAATGTTATTCTACAACCTAACATTAGGCCTTTTTAAAATCTTTGATGAGCTTTTAATATGATATTGTACAAAACGTCTACTAAAGTATATTTACATCCGCTTTTTGTTCACATCCGTTGAAATGAAATGTGCACACATTTTCAGGACAGACAAAACTAAATATTATTATAGTAGATGTTTAGATATTGTCGGTAATGTTTTTCAA
>NW_013675558.1:3612-8407 GCF_000517525.1 Limulus polyphemus
CACTGTCTACACACACATTACATTACCTCGTCACGTTGTCACCCTCTTTTATATACCAGCCTACCCTATCTAGTAAATTCTAGAGCATTCGCCAAGGTACGGGATAGTTCTAGAAACTAGAGGGCGTGAGAATAGTCACGTGATCTCGATGACGCAACAATATTTTAAGTGATTGAGAAGAGAGATTTCTCAAACTCATAAATTTGACACTCACAAATTATCGTATCCATACAACCGTTGAAATGAAAGAAAACTTGTAAATGCTTCAAATATGCATTTGTGTATTGCTTGTTAACGTTTGATAAGGTAAGGTACAATGTGTGGAAACAGTGTGACACCTGGCTTTTGTAGAAAATCTAATACAATATTTCGATAATAATTGTCAAACTCATTAAAAGTTTAATCCGTTAAATTGTGAAATCATAATTTCTTGCTGAAATCTAGTTTTCAATGTGACTACTCCAGTCTATAAACTCATAATTAGGTATTGAAGAACTGTGTGGAAAGCGAGAAGAGGTTAAACAACAAATCGAAGTTAAAGAGAAAGAACGAAGTAGCTTACAAGAAACTCTTCGGGTGCTGACTAATCAACTGGCCACACTGAACAAGTCTCTTTCACAGAAGCTAGCAACTCTGGATGAGTATGATAGGTTAATAAGAGAGACAAAAGACCATTATATGAAGGTATACATTTTTACACATTTAAAAGTGTTTTTGTATATATATAAGTAAAAATTATTGTAAATATACTTTTCATATATTAATGTAACAAATTTAGCTTCTTCGTAAATAGCTAGCTAGGCTAAGAACCAGTAGACGAATAAATGTAATAGAATATTTTGTATAAGAATTATCAAACTTATAAAGAGAGATTAAATGGATTTCTTTTTCTCTTTCTAAACGTTTTCCATAAACAGTTGAACAGAGAAGTTTGAAATTGTAATTTATGCTCTGTAGATAATTAAATGAAAATTTGGTTCGCCATGAATCATTATTACATTGTAGCACTAAAAGATACGAGTCATTATTATGCTGAAAGTCATAAACCATTATACATTGTACCACTGAAAATCATGAAACATTATTACATTTTAGCACTGAAAGCCGTGAACCATTATTATGTTGTACCACTGAAAGCTAGTGCGTTCTATATAATTAAGAAACGTAACTGATTTAGATGAGATCTCTTTCTACGTTGAAATTCATAAAATTATACACACTGGTTGTCTCTTTCGGTACGTTTTTTTTTGGCAAAAATAAAAAAAATATTGTTCATATTCGAATACTTAGTGTAAGATTTTTGTGCAAGTGAATACTTCAACTGTTAAGATATATAGTTTGGTTTAGAAAAGTTAAAAACAGTATAGATATTGAAGACAAAAAAAACTTATATCTGCTATACTTCTACTTATATGTTAATTACTGTTTGTCTCGTTTATCAGCTTCTTCACAGCTCTCAACCGCTACGTGGAATGGTCAGAACAGAAAATTCACAACTCTTAAGAAACTCTATACCAAGCAAAGCATTGAAGAAAGGAACAAAAAAAAGTGAAGCTATATGAGCTAGTACAAATTTTTCTAGTTAATTCCACTTTTCGTCTTTATGCATAGCTTGATTTGCTGACAAGACAATTTATTAAAATCATTCACATGAATATTTTAAACATTTCCTGTTGTGTATACATAAAAAATATATAGATGCAAGAAATTTAGAGTAAAACGTTTTGAAATTTTCTTATTTCAGTTTTTAAATATTTCATTTTGTTTATATTTAAATCTGAAATACATCCGTAGATAAAAATACCTGGCCCAGATCCTTTGGCTTTAAATGTATAACAAATATTGTTGAGAACAAGTTGTATAATGTTCAATTAATACGAGGTTTTACTCATACTAATGTTTAAACAAATAAAACAAATAAAAGAGTAATGTATAACTTATGTAATATGTGAAAAATTTTATCTATTAAAAAAATTTGTCAAACTTCAGAACAAATACTTTTAAGAGTAATTATTTTTTTTGTAAAGAATTCATGGTATGGGAAGGTCAGCAATTTCAATAACACCCGATAGTCTACGTTATGGAAACGTTTGCTAAACACCCAATCTGCGAGTCAATGAAACCGAATTTGAGGTATTGAGTGGGCTACAGAGGAACGTCAAAGTTTCCTGTACTCAACCTTGAACCCAAAAAAATATTTCGATAAAGAGCCTAATCTGTTAACCTCAAAAACCACACTTTACTGCATAAAGAACTCACCTTTCAATAGTGTTCGGCCACGAAGATGTGGAGTTTAGGAACTGGCTAGACAATACATTAAAATCCTGTTGTATATACAAATAAAAAGTATAGGCTTGAGAAATGTAGAGTAACACGCTCTTGAATTTTCTTGTTCCAGTTTATAAAAATATTGAAATATGATTCCGATCATAAAACTCTAGTTAATATGCAGAGAGTAAATGTATTAAGAAAACACAAATGGATAGCACACACACATATTTCGCAGTAATTGGATTTTAGTTCATTTTGTATTATAAGAGCTCTCTAGTTCTGAAAGTTGATAAATATGAAAATTCGTGAAAATCAATTATTGGAATTTAAGAATTGCTGGATTTGAACCTAATATTAAGAAGCTGTTAGACTGATGTTTTTATATGTATATTTATTTGCTTCAGTCATATCACTTTGTTTCAAATTTGAGGTTTTCGCATCATTACTTTGAGACAAACGCAGTGATATTTAATATCATTCTGATCCTTTCATTGTCCAGTTAAAAGAAATTAGAATCAAGCCTTAGGCAAAATATATTTAAAGTTTAGAACCTGAACATCATCTAGTACTTTCAAGTAACAAATTTGTCGTAAGCTTAGAATGACAATAAAAACGACAAACTTATTTAATGATAAAGCTAAACCTGAGTGATAGTCCTGTTAAAGATATCAAGTTCAGGCGTGTGTATACACCAGATAATATACCGTAATGTAATCGAAAAACGTCATATAGTCTATGACATTGAGCTTCACTCTATACGTCAGGTAAATAAAAAATAAAATAAATTACAAACGCAGGCATAGAATCTAACTTTTGAAAACTGGCATTTATTTGGTTTGGTTCGGATATTCGGGCAAAGCCACACAAGATAGAGGGGAGGCATTTAATCAGCAGCAATCACCGCCAACTCGTGGCCTACTCTAATCAAATAGTGGAACTTAAATGTCACTCTTGTGAAGCACATATAGCCCTAAAGCCCGAAGTGAGATTTTACGGCAACAGGACGCGAGCCATGTATCCTCGGATCCACAGCCCAGTACATTAACCCTCAAGGCATGCCCAGCCCTTGACATTTATAACGAAACAACTCGCTCTATATATGCAAAATAGTTAAGGCCCTATAAAGATTTATCCAATTTGCACACATACTTGTTAGCATGTGACTGTGTATAAATGTTAATATATATTGCTCAAAAACTTTGCACGATATTTTCCAATTTAATCTTTTCAGCACTTTGTATTCAAGATTATTTTCTTTAACTATTGATATTTTTCTTCTAAATAGGAGGTTTCAAACATAGAAAAATTGCGTGCTTTATATTTTCAATCAACAACAAATCTTCCCACATATAACCAAATGAAGAAAGATCTTGTAACAAACAAAACTGGTAACACCAAACTCACTAAAGCATTAAGTTATTTATCTGCAACATTTGAACGTATGAGAAGAAAACAAAAGATCAACCCCTGAGGTCTTGGAGACTGATGAATAGTCAGAAATCTCAGGAAAATCTCCAATGGGGAAACTTTCCAAGTATTCACACTACATTTAGACTGTTAGTTCTTAGACTGACAGCACACACGAATGAAAACTTACACAAAAAAGGACATTTGAAAACAAGATAGCCAGAAGAGTTACGAAAATAGTGTTATTATACTAATTATACTTACTGTCAGGTGTGTTTTATTAAGCCTAGCCTGTGTTGTTTTCGTAAGCTATATTTTAATGCAGTAATTTGCTTTTTTAGCTAGAGGGCATAGAACGCTTAGAAAGTTCTAAGGATGTGACGTCAAGTTCTTCTAGTATATTCGAAGCTTGATTATAAATACGAGATAGTTATGAAATGTATAAAAGTGATATCAAAATAGAGAGTGAACCAGTCAGTGTCTTAATTATCGTGGAAATTTTTGCAAATAAGTTGATTTTTTTACTTTATTTAAATCATTTAAAGTGTGGGCCTACAGCAATTTTTGGCAGTGTGCAAGGGTTTACGTTTGTAGAAATGTTAAAGGAAGAAGTAATTTATTATTGTTACATGGACTGGACATTGAATTATTTCACCAGATGATTTAAAAGAACCCGCCAACGAGTGCACTACGCTACTATATTACTTTTAGTTGTAAGCCTTCGAAAGACACTGTGTTATGATAGTACATGACACTAAGACAGGTCCACGTTCGAGTAGGCTAATTTGTTTACTACTGATATGAATGATGGTGGATGTGGAATGGCATACTAAGGAAAATAGACAATATGTCGTCAAACATATTATTTGATGCAGCAATTGTAAATACTGCAGCGCTAGTTGGTCAGATATCAAGCAATGAAAATGTAGAACAACACAGTGTTAACTGTAGATATTATTGATCCAAACATACCCTTCATTGTTGGTGAAACAAGTGTTCAATGGCTTTAGTTGTCCCAAAGGCTGCAATAAATATTAAGTCGTCAAGAAATTCATGTCACGTTTTGGAACACTTTCATTACCCCCCCCCCCCACACACACACAACAAAACAAAAAAC
>NW_013675558.1:9246-11033 GCF_000517525.1 Limulus polyphemus
TGATTGTAAGATGGAAAAGCATGATCGATAAGAATGGAGACTATTTCATTTAATAAATGTTTTGTTTTGATATACAAGTTGTTCGGGTTTAATTAATTTATTGACGACCTAATAATATCAAAGCTATGATGTGAATGCCTTCTCTAAGCTGGCAAAGCATGATTTTGATTAATTATGCTTGTCATAAGATATTGTGAGGTTGAAATACTGTTATACATTCTACTTCTCCTTGAAAGACCCAAAGGGACTAAATAAAGGATGTAGTGTAAAAAAATAACAGGCCTAATACTAATGTCTTATGACAAGTATGGTTAATAGTAATAGTAGAATTAAAATTTTCTTCAAATCCGACAACCCCGTTGCCCATCGTGTAAGTCAACTATATGTTGCTAACTCTCAAGGTCCTTCGCTTTTGTTCACGATCGTTATGACCGTAAGCCACTTGGATTACATTATTTTGCAGAAAGGGTCATTATCGTTAAGGTATTTGAACGTGGATCTGGTGATAATTGAAACCAGACCATTTTCCAGTTAGAACAGTGGACTAATACTTTCAACCATACCTTACTTGATACACACCGCTACCGATGATACAGGTTATATTGTTCAACACCAACGCTCCTCGAACTTGCTGGGTTTGAGGTTCTAAAGAACTGCAAGTCACCATGTGCCTTTTTTTTTTTAATTATGAGAGGATAATATATTTTTTTTTATGTTTATTTGGAAGAGAGAGAAATTGTGTGTACATCGTAAAAAGATATATATTGACATAAATATACGTAATAACGCTTTATATAATTTTCTCCACAGAATTAATACAAATTGCCAAATGATAAAAACAATTGAATTTTTATTCATGATAGACGTAACAAAGTCTTAATGCTGTTTTATAGCGAATCAGTGTCCAGTCTTTGGATCTTAGCCCTCCTGCGGAAAAAAATAAAAGAATATAAAATATACACATGCATATATACATAACAAAACCTTACAAATGATGTTTTAATAACTTCTTAGTGAATTACTCTTATACCGAGATTCTGTATCAAATATTATCAGTCATAAATTATTCAGACAGACTACGTATAATAACGTTAGTTTTTATATTGCGGTATTTTTCTTTCTTTTTTATCACATATACATAGTATTCAAAGCTGTGACACGTTCAGGTACAACACTGATACCCAAATTGTCTATTGGTTTAGTACTCTATTTGGTTCCCTTGCTAACAGTATTTGTAGTTTTACCTAGTAACATTTGAGTAACGAATACATTGTAAAGAATATGTGGTACGGAATGAAGTGTTGTGGGTCTGCCCAATGATAGTATCATTGATGTCATTCACTGTTATGTCCTTTGAAACGTTTTTTAATATTCAAAGTAAAGATAAATAATATCTAAAATTCAATATCAAACTATTTAATAAGTGGATCATATTAAGAGGATCCTATCCCATTCTTCATTCAATAAATGTTAAGTTCTCTGAAGTTATTTAGTAAGTTAAAATATCAAAGTATGCAGTATCCAAGGGGTGCCAAAGTGGTTCTGTGGGATTTAGGACATTTGTGCTAAATCAGTTTAAAATAACTGATTTATTTTTCAAACCAGTTCATTACAATCCTGAAAATATTACACTAGACATTATCTTGCATCATGACAAAGTCTAGTCTGGCTACAATTATATCTAAATTCATATCAAACAATTTACCTGAAAAAGGAATGAGATCGTTTTCTTTTCCCTCTTTATATATATATATATATATATATATATATATATATATATATATATA
>NW_013675558.1:11537-12988 GCF_000517525.1 Limulus polyphemus
ACACACACACATGTACCAATTTCCATAAGTAAATGTATTATTCGTAAGTTATCATCCTTATTTCTAATTTTATTACTACGTTTACTTCTTTTCACATTGTTAGTGCAAAGCTACACAATGGGCAATTTGTGCTTATTAATCGTGGGGAATCGAACCCAGGATATTTTGTCACATTAAAACTTGAAAACGGGTGCTAAGAAATAAGTTATTTTAGATTGGCTCTTATACTGTGAAAGCTATAATTCACAGCTCCAAAGGAGTCTTGGATCATGCACTAAGAGTGGATTCATGTTAAGCTCTTGATACAACTCCCAGAAAGAAAATCCTTCATATTCTTCGCTGCTTTCTAAACTATCGTTTCAATAATTTTTGTGTAAGATAATGAAACTTAGACAAAATCTTAAATTATTGATCAAACGGACACTAGGCCCCCATCAGTCATCAACTACAACCCTATAACCCTGATTCGTCCAAACATGTTGTGTGTTAAACTGTGAGGATTACAGCAGTTTATATTTTATAGAACTTTAAACTCATTTATTTTGTACAGGATTAAAGGGTAAGCCTAGAGATCTTCAGAGTAATGTCCGCTACTAAAATCTACAGGCAGAACAGGACAGTGACACTATAATCTACAGGCAGAACAGGACAGTGACACTATAATCTACAGGCAGAACAGGACAGTGACACTATAATCTACAGGTAGAACAGGACAGTGACACTATAATCTACAGGTAGAACAGGACAGTGACACTATAATCTACAGGTAGAACAGGACAGTGACACTATAAACTACAGGTAGAACAGGACAGTGACACTATAATCTACATATAGAACAGTATATTGACAGTATAATCTACAGATAGAACAGTATAGTGACAGTATAATATACTATCGGTGTTCGATACTTGCGATGAACATAGCACAGATAGACCATTGTATAGCTTTGCGCATAATAACAAACAAACAAAGATGTGCCTAAAGTCATACGGTAAGCAATTTATTACTTTCAAATGTTTAAGCTTATAGTTTGTCTAGTTATTTTTTATTAAATCATTAAAATATGAATTTGTAACGATTTTTTTTTAAATCACTGAAAACAGCAAGTGTCTTAAATAATTAAAAATTATTAGTATTGTCTATTTTTTAGTTGCCCAAAGTGTTAAAGTAACCTACTTGGATGTAGTAAACCAATTAAGCAACCTACTTGGATGCAGTAAACCAATTAAGCAACCTACTTGGATGCAGTAAACCAATTAAGCAACCTACTTGGATGCAGTAAACCAATTAAGCAACCTACTTGGATGCAGTAAACCAATTAAGCAACCTACTTGGATGCAGTAAACCAGTTAAGCAACCTACTTGGATGCAGTAAACCAGTTAAGCAACCTACTTGGATGCAGTAAACCAGTTAAGCAACCTACTTGGATGCAGTAAACCAGTTAAGCAAC
>NW_013675558.1:13373-15902 GCF_000517525.1 Limulus polyphemus
ACTTGGATGCAGTAAACCAGTTAAGTAACCTACTTGGATGTAGTAAACCAATTAAGTAATCTACTTGGATGCAGTAAACCAGTTAAGTAACCTACTTGGATGCAGTAAACCAGTTAAGTAACCTACTTGGATGCAGTAAACCAGTTAAGTAACCTACTTGGATGCAGTAAACCAGTTAAGTAACCTACTTGGATGCAGTAAACCAATTAAGTAACCTACTTGGATGCAGTAAACCAGTTAAGTAACCTACTTGGATGCAGTAAACCAGTTAAGTAACCTACTTGGATGTAGTAAACCAGTTAAGTAACCTACTTGGATGTAGTAAACCAGTTAAGTAACCTACTTGAATGCAGTAAACCAGTAAATCTCATGATGAGTCATAGAATAATTGATGTGGCATTACAGTTGTCTGCCGTTGTTTTAAAAATGAAAGTTGTTATTTGTCCACAACTGACAAAACATTAAAGTAAACAAATGATATTTTAACCATGTTTTCTGTGTTTCATCCCACCCAGCCTCATGTGCCAGTGATTCATATAGCAGATAAAAGATGGTTCAAACACCATTTGCATATTCGGGTAAAAGAAATGTTAACGTAAAAACTTTAGAAAATCACGATTTTTAAATCCAATTACATATTACCTTAATAGTGTATCCGTGGGTGATGGACGTCTTTCTACACTTGATCTTGGTGTCAGGCTGCCAGCCAGAGAAGCCGCGTGCGTTTCTTGCACAGGTTCAAGTGAGGAGATCTCTGGATGACTGGCGTAATTGGGGTATTCTGGGTGCAGAACTTGTGTGGTATTACAGTCATTACCTAACTCTGGGGTGTAGTCTTGGCTTTCTAGTAATTGATTTACATTAACTTCAGTCAATTCTGGCGAATTGAGGATTTCTGATGGGGCTATAGATAAAGGATCTTCAGGTTCGTTAAACGTGTTCGAAAGAAGCGCTGGTGAAGCGTTATTTTCATTGTTATCTTGCGATGCTAATGTCGCTGCAGAATGTGACAAATTCTTCCCTACAGTGTCCGTGTCTGACAGAGTAACATCGTCCCTAGAAAGGCTAAACTCGAGTAGCTCGACACTCCCCTGATTCTCCGAAACACACCCCTGGTATTTTTGTGTACTCTCTTGTGCAGTTAAAGGTTGTCTAGGATATTTTTTATCTGCTATATGATCGTTTACAGGATCTTGATGAGATACGCTATCAGAAGTCCTATGTTCTGTCCCTTTCGTAGAAAATTCCGTTTCTAATGTCATTTCTACATCCTCGTCCTTCGGATGGCTTTTTGCGGTTCGAGTATCTACCGTTTCGGCTTGTCCTTCACTCTGTGTTCTGGCTGATCCTGTAAGGAACAAATAATCTTAAAGTTATCAGAGTCATATATAAGTAACTTTTATATTTTATTAATAGAAACTATGCAATATGTATTGGTAAGCATGTTACAGTAAACAAGTTGGTTGTTATGCATATTTCCATTTAAGGTAGATTTGCAACGAAGACATCAGACTTCATTGTTGTTGTTTTTTTCAAATGGACAAGTTAATTCATCTTTGGGTTTTGTCATTTACTGATGCTATTTTTGGGTTTGTTAATGATTTTGGTTGTTTTTTTTATCTCAACGGCATCTTTTGTGCAAGTGGACTTAATGGTCAATTCAGAGACCCCTAGTGTTCAGGTATAACCATCCCTATGTTATGAACATATCGAAAGGGAAGTAACCAGTCAAAAGCATCCATTATCAGAAAGGCTTTGTCCGACTCGTTAGACTAAATAACGAGATTTAATGTCACTTTTAGCTCTGGGTGCGTTATAAAAGTGGCAGACAATCAATCCCATTATTCGATTCAAAGCCGAACAAAACCTTTGTGGCAGTTATTATTACTGTGTGGCCTTCCGTCGGATCAGTAGTTCAAAATTAGGGATGGTTATATTCGAGTCCTTGGGATCTCCGATTGGTCATTTAGCTCACCTGTACATACGGTGCCGTTGAGGTTAAAATACCAACACCTGACTTAAGCTCAATTTTTATTTGTATTTACACTATTCCAATAAACAGTACTAAGCCTACGGGATTTATTTATGCTCATTTTTTTACCACGTTAAAGAATTATATTCATCTGATAAAAAGAAATAGTTTTAAAAACAATTATGATAATTTTGATATCCTCAAAAGCTGAAAGAAATTATGATATCAATATCTAAGAGAAGACACGAAACACGTTAATACTAACCTGTGCTGTCTGTACTTCTCTGATGAGTTAGACTTGTTGTTTCATTCATTTTTGTAGTTTTTTCAATAGGCTTACTGATAGTAATAAGAGGTACATCTTCATCATCACCTCCCCTTTTAGGACCGTCTCCTGTATTCCTTCAAAAAAACAAATGAAGAATAGTAACATTCTTTTGTAGACAGTTCGCGAGAAAAGGTATCAATGTTTATCCGACTTTTTTTTTGCTTATTTGTGCTTTATATATATATTTATTTTTTTTTTTTTTTTTTTTTTTTTTTTTTTTTTTTTTTTT
>NW_013675558.1:16762-18563 GCF_000517525.1 Limulus polyphemus
TATATATTTTTTTTTTATTTTTTTTTTTTTTATCAGTAAAGAATAATGTTATTATTTGCTTCGTAATGTAAACCAACTTTCAGACTAAAAAATCAGTTACAACATACCCAAGCACAAAAGATAAAACAAAAAATAATTTTGATATTCGGTCTTTCGTGTGTGTGTGTGTGTGTGTGTGTGTGTGTGTGTGTGTGTGTGTGATATATCTCTGTAGATCTCAGATTCGCTCTCCATTACCGCCAAAAGTCCGCGCTTTGGGGCCGTGGCTGCGTTATAACGGAGATGGCCAAATCCCGCTATTCGGTTAGCCTAAGAGTTCGCGACGAGTACCTTCCTCTAGTCTGTCACTTCAACATTAGTGACGGCTAGTGCAAATAGCCATCGAGAAGCTTAGTGCGAAATAAGAAAAGAAAGAGGACAAAGTATTTTTGGATCTTGATGCGACTGATAAGTGCCATAAACTTTCATCTGAGCAAATGCCCCCATAATTAGAAGCAGATAGCCCAGATATGTACAAAATTCATTCAGTTTCTGTGACAAGGAGCTACGTGGCCCATCTGTTTGCTAAGCAGAAGAAAAGCAGCAAATATTTTTGACCAATTATCAGAATAGCACAGTGAAAGGCAGATTCGGAAATGTTTTTCCAGTCACATGGCACATAATGAAACTGTTTGTTTGTTTTGAATTTCGCGCAAAGCTACACGAGGGCTATCTGCGCTAGCCGTCCCTAATTTAGCAGTGTGTGACTAGAGGGAAGGAAGCTAGTCATCACCACCCACCGCTAACTCTTGGGCTACTCCTTTACCAACGAATAGTGGGATTGACCGAACATTATAACACTCCCACGGCTGAAAGGGCGAGCATGTTTGGTGGGACGGGGATTCGAACCCGCGACGCTCAGATTGCGAGTCAAGCGCCTTAACCACCTGGCCATGCTGGGCCGTAATGAAACAGATCAGCAATGTGGCAACAAACTTAGAAGATTGCACTGATAGCATCACACTGCTAAATGACGATTTGTCAACACCAAAGGTAAGACGCCAAGAAACTGGTAAACTTCCTAATGTGGAGGTCTAATGTATATTTCGCATAAAAGGCTAAAATTTCAAGATAGTTCTGAAGATGGTGGTATTGTACGTGGAAACCCCTAGTGTCTGTTTTAAGACCGTTGACGGTCTTATAATAAAGTATTTTAAGTTTTATCCCTAAAAACATTGATCGTTTGAGTGTTTTGAGTATATTTCGCTTATTTATTTTATTAGTACAGTTCCTATGTCATATGACCCCATTAGATATTAAAGCCTCCATCCCATATATTTGGTAGTCACAAGTAATCTTTATTTTTTGGTTTACATAAGACTAAGTATGCATTAAGTATGCATTTTTGAAGTCCAAACAACATATAATATCTTATTACATTCAAACGCATTCTAATATACAAATGCTTCCTTACCTAGTGCCTTCTGATGTTACTTTAAAAAAAAATGTCACTTTTATAACGTACCCACATCTGAGAGTGTAGAGCATGTTCTGTGGCATCACGTCTCGAACCTCAGACCCTTCGATTCTCAGCCTGATGTGCTACCATTAAGCTAGTGATCTTGGTCAATTGATTTGACATTTGAGGACGTATTGTTATATCGGCAAAAAACTACGATAACTTCTTATTTTGCCGGATAAGAAAGAATATTTTAACGAGTTAACATAAAAGTAGAATACGCTAACAGTTTGAGGATGACTTCAGATTAGCAATTACGAAACCCCCTTAAACCGTTAATTGCTAATATTCCACGAAAGTGGA
>NW_013675558.1:18633-20379 GCF_000517525.1 Limulus polyphemus
TTTTTTTTTTTTTTTTTATTTTCCCAAATTTTTATAAAAAAAAAAAAAAAAATCCGGGGGGGGGAGGGGGGGGGGGTATTCTCATTACCTTAGGAACTCATTACCACAGAGTTCATATCATTTTTTCCCATTGCAATTCATATTTATTAAACATTATACCAATCATTTTCTACATCTCATAATTTTACGATAACTATTTTTACATGATGATATTCCATGTGCAAATAGCACAAAGTTTTCTTATACTTACTTGCTAGGATCATTAAGTTGGTGATCTGGAGAGTCCGAATAGTTTTCATCCCGCGCCAGAGAATACTTCACGTGTCTTTTAATTCTTGTTTCTGAAAGAAAAGTAATTTATTTAATTTGTTCCAGATCTTTTAATCAAGCTTGTAAATAAAATCTGAATTTGTTTATGTGCAACACTTAATTCATAAAATTTAAAAATATATATCGTACGTATAACTTTATGACTTAATCCTAGTAGATATGGGTAGAAAAGTTCACATTTAAAGCTCATTAACAACGGGAATCTATCATTGTTTTTCGTATATTACCTTTCTTTCTTTATCTTTAAATGAAAATATTGAATTAAAATATTCTTTAAGTATCTTTAACAATCCAATAACAGAATATGGGATATTTTATTCTATTTTCCAACCAATCTTATTTGGATAGATAGATAGATGTATCTTTCATTTCTGAAAGAAACTTTGTTCAAACCTAATCCTTTGCAATCAAATAGATTCAAATAGAGCCATTCAAAACAAACAGGTGGACACAACAAATCTCTTACTGGTTTCTTTTTTGTTTAGAAGTAAAATACAGAATTAATTCAAGTTGATAAACCAACGTAGAAAACATTTCATTGGACGGTAATAAAACGAAGTGCTTGTTTTTCGACTTATATTGGTGATTAATCTGTTCCATTTGTTTTCCTCCATACAGCAAGTGATCCAATAGAATGTTGTCTTAGTTATTTAAGAACAGAAACATCGTTACTTTATTACTTTAACAGAAACTCTTGTCGTTGATTTATATAACGTATGAAAGTAATAAGTAATTTTAAATTATAATAAATTAAATCATTTTGAAATATGTACTCCATTTTATAACTATAAACTATTTTCATTTATTTCACTTGATTACTCGCATGAAAAACACCACATACCCTGAATATTGTCAATGTTACTTATTCACCAATGATGTGTTTTCACTTGTACATGTTTTCTTATTATCAGTGCAACATCTTTGACACTGTGCATTATAATGACAATGGACACTTTCATAATAGGTTTTCCTTTATCAGTAAAATAATATGTAAATACTAACCAATTGAGTTATTCTGTTGACTGCGTATTGTATAAGATTCTTCGTCCTCTGGGTCTTCATCGGTTTCAGTTAAAAGGTTTAGACCCCGAAACTTATTACATGTGGGTAAGACGGGTAACACCTTCTTCGCTGATGACCATTTATTAGCCGGAATTTTGTCGTCTTCTTCGTGATCCTTTCCTGCAGAATAAGCTTGATTAATAAGAATATTGTAATTCCGCCCCCACATTTGTCCTTTCCCATTAAAAAAAAAGAAAAAACCTTACAAAAGTTAAGTATCACTGCATCCTTACCAGCTCGTTCCTTACCTAATATAGAAAACCATTGTTAAAATATCAGAACGTCGAGTTTGTTGGTTTTGTGTGTGTGTGTGTGTGTGTGTGTGTGTGTGTGTGTGTGTGTGTGTGTGTGTGT
>NW_013675558.1:21379-23284 GCF_000517525.1 Limulus polyphemus
AACATAATTCACCGCCAACGTTTGGGCTAAACTTTACCAACCAATACTGGGATTGATTCTCGCATTATCTATCCCCTACATCTGAAAGAGCCTGCCATTTTCGGCGACGGATTTTGATCCAGAGACCCACAGATTGCGAATACAGCAGCCTAACCCCCATGACATGCCACGCCCAGTAAGAGTGAACATATAATATTATTAATCGCTGTTCTTTCATTTTCTGCTAAAGGTTTTGAAAGAGAGTAATTTATTATTATTGGCCACAGTTTAGTTTAAAAGGAAAGTATATTAATCTCACTGTAACATCGTCTACATTGCTTCTATTTTTACTGAAAGTTTATACTAATAAGACAGCATAACATGACCCATATTTATACTCATTCTTACTAAAAACTACTATAAGTAAAACTGCAAACACCGTCCTCGTTCCCGCTAATGAAGATCTTGGATAAATATCGTCTTGTGCAGTGTGGTATGAATTTTTATTATGATTTGACTGGGTTTTCTTTAGCATTTTCTTTCGCTTTATTCTTTTATTATTAATTGTTATTATTCAAGTTGGCGGTGGGTGGTGATGACTAGTTGCCTTCCCTCGTGTAGCTTTGCGCGAAATTCATAACAAGCCAATCAAAGAATATCTTCATTCTGTTATTTTTTGAAATACTAAATTTTTTAAATTGAACATGCTCACAAAAATTCATATTAGGGCCATTAAAGGTAAACTTTGGCATCTTTCGTTTTGACTTTTAATTTATTAAACTTTTGATTTTCAAAATAACAAACTAACGGTAGAAACGCCCGATATGGATATTAGAACTTCATTCTTAATCTGATGAAGACCTAAAGATGTCGAAACGTTCTTACTTGCTTCGTGTTTTTGGGTTCCTCGTTATCATGAACTCTAATATCTTTTAAATTTATACAGAAGGCAAATAAATACAACGAAGTAATATTTAATATTTATCGCTTTTATTTAAATGAAACCGAGTTTTTTTTAATAACGATATCTTCAAACAATTAGCAAGATCTTAGTCTTATAACAAGTATATATAATTATATAATTAAAAAAGAATACATCATAAGGAAGAATAGCGTGAATTTAACACAGCATATCCATACATTAGATATTACGTAGAAAATGAAAGAAAATAGAAATAACGCAGCTATAAAACAGACATATACCACCTGGTCACACACCATAAGGTGGGTAGTTATGCAATGTGTGTTTTTGAGGTACTGGCGGAAGTAAGACCCAAATTGCGTTGGCGGGTACACCGTCTATCCAGTTCAACCTCAGTTTCGCAGGTTGGTTGGTTGGTAGTTTGTTTTTGTTTGTTTGTTTTTGAATTTCGCGCAAAGCTACACGAGGGCTATCTGCGCTAGCCGTCCCTAATTTAGCAGTGTAAGACTAGAGGGAAGGCAGCTAGTCATCACCACCCACCGCCAACTCTTGGGCTACTCTTTTTACAAACGAATAGTGGGATTGACCGTCACATTATAACGCCCCCACGGCAGAAAGGGCGAGCATGTTTGGTGTGACGGGGATTCGAACCCGCGACCCTCAGATTGCGAGTCGAGCACCTTATCCACCTGGCCATGCCGGCGGTTGGTTGGTAGTTTGGTGTTTTATGACGCAAAGCAACTAGGCTATCTGCGCCAAACAACCGGTAAAAATAGTAAAAGTAAATTATAGTAAAATGTAAAAAATAAAATGAGTTAAAACCAAAAATATGTCCAAAGAACACACACAATAATTAAATAGAATTAAAAAAGACCAATTGTTCGTAAACAATTGAAAATACAATCAACTTGGACAGTATCACCATCGCCAACGACACTGTCCAACGTCAGGGGTAAACCCTTGCAAAAAAACACGTGTCGAAAATGGTGCCGCCGCTCACGGTC
>NW_013675559.1:0-4482 GCF_000517525.1 Limulus polyphemus
GGTTTCATGTTGGGATCAATATCGACAGTATATCGGGTTTTATGTTGGGATCAATATCGACAGTATATCGGGTTTCATGTTGGGATCAATATCGACAGTATATCGGGTTTTATGTTGGGATCAATATCGACAGTATATCGGGTTTCATGTTCGGATCAATATCGACAGTATATCGGGTTTTATTGGGATTAATACTGAGTTTAACAGTATATCGGGTTTCATGTTATCAATATCGACAGTATATCATGTTGGGATCAATATCGACAGTATATCGGGTTTCATGTTGGGATCAATATCGACAGTATATCGGGTTTCATTTTGAGTTTAACAGTATATCGGGTTTCATGTTGGGATCAATATCGACAGTATATCGGGTTTCATTGGGATCAATATCGACAGTATATCGGGTTTCATGTTGGGATCAATATCGACAGTATATCGGGTTTCATGTTGGGATCAATATCGACAGTATGTCGGATTTTATATTGGGATTAATATTGAGTTTAATAAGAGTATGTCGGATTTTATATTGGGATTAATATTGAGTTTAATAAGAGTATGCCGGATTTAAGTTTGGGATTAATATTGAGCTTAACAGTATGTCGGGTTTTAGGTTGGTATTAATATTGAGCTTAACAGTATGTCGGGTTTTAGGTTGGGATTAATATTGAGTTTAAAGAGTATGTCGGATTTAAGTTTGGTATTAATATTGAGTTTAAAGAGTATGTCGGGTTTTAGGTTGGAATTAATATTGAGTTTAACAGTATGTCGGGTTTTAGGTTCGGATTAATATTGAGTTTAACAGTATGTCGGGTTTTAGGTTCGGATTAATATTAAGTTTAACAGTATATCGGGTTTTATATTGGGGTTAATATTAAGTTTAACAGTATGTCGGGTTTTATATTGGGGTTAGGTTGTAATTATGAGGTTCTGATTAAACTTAAGTGTACGCCGATGATCTGTTTGTAACTTTTTCTATTCTGTATTTTCAGAAAAGGTTGCTGTTTTCTCCCAGAGGGCGAGGAGTGATCCAGTAAATTAAGATCTCTCAGTTCTAGACGTGGACAATGGTGGTACTTCCATACAGAGAGGAAACGTTACTCTTTGTGTTTTTAATCGCTACAACAGCGACATCTGGACTGGGATCTTGGATGTAAGTGTTATTAATTTCTATAAAAATGTGATTGGCTCAGCATCATAAAACATCTTAAGATACTGATGTATTAGATTAGATGATAATAGGGCGAAAACCAATATTCTTAAATAATACTTTGATTTGTATTTTGGGCTACGGGTATTGAAACTCGGTTTTTAGCGTCGTAAGCCTCCGGAATTACCGCTGAATCACTGGGGAATCAAATGAGAGAAAAGTGAATAAGTTTGTTCACGTCACGTTTTCTTCGACAGATCGCTTTGACTTAACTTTGTTACTTTGCCTTCCCTTAATTATCACGTCCATCAGTTTTATTTATGATGTTCTTACTGCTATCAGGAACTGACTCATACCAATGTAAACCTATCAAGTTGCTGTTTATCATTATAATTGATAATATGTAGTCTTGGGAATAGGTATTGCTTCTTACTGGCAGCATATTACTTTCTTCCTTCGCCTCTTCCGATTTATTCATTCTCTCTCTCACACACATCTCTTGGTCTTCTCATTTTCTTCGTTGAATTCCTGTCTTTTATGTTCCTTTCTCAAGCCACGTGCGCTATCTTTTTATCCTTGCACCTATTTCCTGTACCAGATTATAACGTTTCACAACCGTAGGGGGTCTAGTAATCTTCATACCGCTCAATCCAATCATTTTCTAATGATTGAAAATGCTGCAATCCCATAGAAACTGACCAAAAGTCAGCCCCTTTCTTACTTTGTTCAACCTCAACCGATGTTCCTTACTCCTAACTTCATAACAGATACACCACATTCAAAACATTTACAACTGACTTACTACAGTATATGTTAAACACTGGTGTAATTGTCTCACTACAGTGTTTGTTAACACACTGGTCTAACTGACTCAATACAGTATATGTTAACACACTGGTCTAATTGACTCATTACAGTATATGTTAAACACTGGTCTAATTGTCTCACTACAGTGTTTGTTAACACACTGGTCTAACTGACTCAATACAGTGTTTGTTAAAATACTGGTCTAAATGACTAACCACAGTGTTTGTTTACACACTAGTCTAATTAACTCATTACAGTGTTTGTTAAAATACTGGTCTAACTGACTAACCACAGTATATGTTAACACACTAGTCTAATTGACTCATTACAGTGTTGTTAAAATACTGGTCTAATTGTCTCACCACAGTGTGTATTTACACACTAGTCTAATTGACTCATTACAGTGTTTGCTAATATACTGGTCTAACTGACTAACCACAGTGTTTGTTTACACACTAGTTTAATTGACTCATTACAGTGTTTGTTAGTATACTGGTCTAACTGTATCACTACAGTGTTTGTTTACACACTAGTCTAATTGACTCATTACAGTGTTTGTTAAAATACTGGTCTAACTGACTAACCACAGTGTTTGTTTACACACTAGTCTAATTGACTCATTACAGTATATGTTAATATACTGGTCTAACTGACTAACCACAGTGTTTGTTTACACACTAGTCTAATTGACTCATTACAGTGTTTGTTAACACACTGGTCTAACTGTCTCACTACAGTGTTTGGTCTTGTATAATCTTAGTTGAAAGTGTCATCTTACACGGATTAATATAACAATGTTAACTCTTTAGATCGAGCAGCAGATTTTGTTGTGTTTTTTGTGTGTTTCAGATTCGATTGAGATGCCCATTAATTTTACATTCCTCCGAAATCCGAATAAATGTTTTATTCTTAAAGAAGCAAGCATAACTTCGTCAATAGTTTATGTTTAAAATCCTGGTTAGTCATATTCACACATGAACACCAGTAACAAGAAACTAAGAACCACGAGTTTCTCAACTGCCAAGAAGTCACACCAAGACACAGAGTTCAGACCAAGACACAGAACTCACACCAACACCCAGAGCTCACACCAAGACACAGAACTCACACCAAGACACAGAGTTCAGACCAAGACACAGAACTCACACCAACACCCAGAGCTCACACCAAGACACAGAACTCACACCAAGACACAGAACATTAGCCAACACCCAGTACTCACACCAACACCCAGAGCTCACACCAAGACACAGAACTCACACTAAGACACAGAACATTAGCCAACACCCAGTACTCACACCAAGACACAGAACATTAGCCAATGCCCAGAACTGACACCAACACTCAGAACTCACACCAATACACACAGAACATTAGCCAACACCCAGTCCTCACACCAAGACACAGAACATTAGCCAACACCCAGAACTCACACCAACACCCAGAGCACACACCAACACTCAGAACTCACACCAATACACATAACATTAGCCAACACCCAGTACTCACACCAAGACACAGAACATTAGCCAACACCCAGAACTCACACCAAGACACAGAACATTAGCCAACACCCAGAACTCACACCAACACCCAGAGCTCACACCAAGACACAGAACATTAGCCAACACCCAGAACTCACACCAAGACACAGAACACAAACCAACACCCAGAACTCACACTAAGACACAGAACACAAACCAACACCCAGAACTTACATCAACACTCATAGCTCACACCAACACCCAGAGCCCACACCAACACTCAGAACTCACACCAAGACACAGAACACAAACCAACACCCAGAACTCAACCAACACTCAGAGCGCACACCAACACCCAGAATTCACATCAAGACACAGAACACAAACCGACACCCAGAACTCACACCAACACTCAGAGTGCACACCAACACCAAGAACTCACACCAACACACAGAACACAAACCGACACCCAGAACTCACACCAACACTCAGAGCGCACACCAAGACTCACATCTCAAACCATGACCTAGAAAAATTGAGTTTCTCATCTGACAAGCATGCTCAGAACTGTTATTAATGCTTAATTGAAAGCATTAAATACATTTTCATTTTTTAAACTTTGTTTTTAACCTCGACTAAGAGGAGAAAAAAGTCAGATTCAAAGTCTAAGTTTCCCTGTGGTCTGACTGTGGCGTCTGATGACAGACGGCCTTAACACGTTGAAACATTGTTCAGCATGTGTACTGTATTTAAAAATGTTTGAACGACCTTTCTCAAAATAGGAGAAAATAAGTGAAAATAGTTTCGTAACCTACAAAACCAGGTTGTGTAGGTTCTCAGTAAAACCAGTACAGGTTGTGTAGGTTCTCAGTAAAACCAGTACAGGTTGTGTAGGTTCTCAGTAAAACCAGTATAGGTACTGGTTTTACTGAGAACCTACACAACCTGTACTGGTTTTACTGAGAACCTACACAACCTGTACTGGTTTTACTGAGAACCTACACAACCTGTACTGGTTTTACTGAGAACCTACACAACCTA
>NW_013675559.1:5137-9373 GCF_000517525.1 Limulus polyphemus
CTAGTTTTTCTGAGAACCTACACAACCTGTACTGGTTTTACTGAGAACCTACACAACCTGTACTGGTTTTACTGAGAACCAATACAACCTGTACTGCTTTCACTGAGAACCTATACAACCTGTACTGCTTTTACTGAGAACCTACACAACATGTACTGCTTTTACTGAGAACCTACACAACATGTACTGCTTTCACTGAGAACTTACACAACATGTACTGCTTTCACTGAGAACCTACACAGCTTATATTTTTTCAACCAAAGACATGACCTCACCAGAGGTGTTTGAGGTGATTTTATCAGTCATGAAATGTTTGTTCACTCCTCATGACCATGTATCAGGCTTACATGAACTGTTAAATAAGACAGTTTGTATAAAACACACTTTCTTAAATCCAGACAAAACCAAATAGCTGACTGTTCTCTTATAGACAATGGAATCCATCTAAATAGCTTGCTGTTTTCTTTCTGTACAATCTTTAGCCACAGAACAGTGACAGCTTAAAGTAAAAAAGATAAAGAAACTCACTGAGTAAGCAGGAGAAAGTATTAATTTAGGATGCCTGCACGCGCACCTAGTGTTAACGAGAAGTGAGTCCCGTCATCAGAATAAGCGAATTCCTAACACTTACTTTGCAACCACGTGTCCTTCAGGTAGTCCTCACGGGTAATTACCACCTCCCCACCCCTTACTCTATGCTGGAGCTCCTACGCTCTGGAGTAAAAGGGGTTCATTTGTTTGTATGTTGAAATGAAATTATGTGAACATTTATCACCTGTTTTAATTTTTTATCTTTTACTCAGACAGACATACAAATAGACAGTTGGACAGACAGATAGATAGATGGTATGTTAGAGGGGCAGCTAGATATGTAGACAGAATAGATAGATAAGCACAAACATAAATATATATAGACAGAATAGATGACATCATATACAGATAGGTGGATGGAACCGTTTCTGAAGTGCGAAAAGACAGGAGTTTTGATGACGTGAAATAACTGGAAGATTTCCGAGGATTTTTAGTCCAGTATTCAAGTCCATTAACTCTAGTTTCCAGGTAGTGTGGCGTGTAGAAAGTTTGGTTTCTTAAGCTTGAACAACGTTGTTTTAATGTTTAAAAAATTATTTTTTTAAGCCTCGAAATACTTTGTTTGTGTGTAGTTAAGCACAAAGCTACACAATAGGATATCTGTCCACCACGGGTATCGAAACCCGGTTTCTAGTATGGCAAGTCCGCAGACATGCCGCTGTGCCACTGGGGCGCGCCTCGAATTAGGTTAATTATAACATCGAATACCATTTGTGAGGTAAAACAAAATTAGATTCACAGTGATTTATATTCCATCAGAACTTCTGTTACGTTATGTACAATGTGTTTCCTGTGTTGTGGTTACAGCAAGGATTAAACCAGAATTTTTATCCTGAAGTAGTTTAGAAGATTCAGGATGGCCATGCACCTAATCTGATTTAGATCTTATTATATTTAACCTATAATATCGTAGGAGAGTCAAGTATCACTTTTCCAGATAACTATCTAATCTCTTTTAGTTCTTTTGTCTTTAATCTATACTTATCGTATAAAAGCCAAATTTCTAATTCTTTGAAGGTCATCTTTTTAAGCTTCAGTTGTATTTATTCTCTGTTTGCATCAGTAAACTTATAAACTAATACCTAGATTTAAATACTGCATTTTTAAGCCTACTTAACTACTGATTACACCAGTTTCAATTCAGTTCAAAGTAAGCTAATAATTAATATTCCAAAAAGTATGTTTTTAACAAAAACATATATGTGTAATTGCTAAAAAAGATTCGTGTAATGTCCGAGATTTTCTTTTAGTGTGTGTTTCTTGAAGAACTGATTTCTGAAGAAATCCCTCCTTTAATCGGAGTTAATAACACTGATGCTATCAACATCTTGACATGTCAGTCCTTCTTAGCTTTGACGACGAACAGATTTGATAGAGATTAATGGAAACGATTTTTTTAAAATACAAAACAATTTCAGTGCGTTGAACAGAAGTGCTCCTTCGTCGGCGGTGTCTGTAATCTTCTTTTATTCACTCAACGCCAAAACTCGTTCTGCACACAGCCCCAGTAGGTTTAGAGACAATATATTTTTTGTTACCAGTTTTTGGCGACTGCTCAACTTAAAAAGGGAAACTCTCTCTTTTCTTTTTAAATTGTTCGTCGATTTTGAGAACGTCTAGTTCTGAACTTACTTCACAAAAAGGCTTTACACAATACTCTATACGAATTTGTTTAAGCCTAATCAGATACGAGTTTATAAACTATTACCTAGATTTAAACTCTGCGTTTCTTAAGTTTAATTAACTACGACTTTAAAACATGTTACCACAATTTAACAGTGTATTTCTTTAAGCCCTACTTAACTACGACTTTAAAACATGTTACCACAATTTAACAATGTATTTCTTTAAGCCTACTTAACTACGACTTTAAAACATGTTACCACAGTTTAACAATATATTTCTTTAAGTCTATTTAACTGCGCCACAAAGAGAGAAAACTTTCAAAAATAAGCTAACCCTAATAGTAAAACGGATGAACTTAACTGTTGTTCTACTAGCTAATGGCACTGTATCTTTCTTATATAGACCAGATAAAAAAAGGCTGCTCTATTGACTCTGAGGGAGTTCATTTGCTGTTTCCAGTTATAGGGTTACTAAAAGTTATTTTAGCAAAACTTGGTACTTCTGTATTTTATTAACGCTCACCGTTTCTTCAGTTGTAACTTTAACGAAATCTCAACATTTCTCATTATATATTCACAAAACACTGCTGGCACTAGGATCCGCCAATAGATATGTTATCAACTGAATTTATACCGGAACTAACTACTATTTAATTCAAAAACAGAAAAACACAAATAAAAAATGGATGTTGAGATAATACAATAAAAGTTCTTTGCAGGAAAATAACACCATAGATAGTGTATGCATACGTCGAGTGTTGAGAAGTGTCATGAATCCAAATATATTAAAGATGTATAAGTTTCAGTGATGTACGTTGAGTGTTGTGAAAGTAGTCATGAATCCAAATATATTAAAGATGTATAAGTTTCAGTGATGTGCGTTGAGTGTTGTGAAAGTGTCATGAATCCAAATATATTAAAGATCTATAAGTTTCAGTGATGTGCGTTGAGTGTTGTGAAAGTGTCATGAATCCAAATATATTAAAGATGTATAAGTTTCAGTGATGTGCGTTGAGTGTTGTGAAAGTGTCATGAATCCAAATATATTAAAGATCTATAAGTGTCACTGATGTGCGTTGAGTTTTGAGAAGTGTCATGAATCCAAATATATTAAAGATGTATAAGTTTCAGTGATGTGCGTTGAGTGTTGTGAAAGTGTCATGAATCCAAATATATTAAAGATGTATAAGTTTCAGTGATGTACGTTGAGTGTTGAGAAGTGTCATGGATCCAAATATATTAAAGATCTATAAGTTTCAGTGATGTGCGTTGAGTGTTGAGAAATGTCATGAATCCAAATATATTAAAGATCTATTAGTGTCAATAATGTGCGTTGAGTGTTGAGAAGTGTCATGAATCCAAATATATTAAAGATCTATAAGTGTCTAAAAGTTTTTGTTTTCTGTGTCGTTTTGTCACTTACAAAAGCAGGACCGTCTTGTTTCAGAGTCGCTTGCAGCATTGTGTCATCTTGTCTTAAAGTCACTTGTTGTCTGTGTCGTTGTGTCTCAAAGTCAATTGTATCATGTGTCGTCTTTTTTTGTAACTTTTTTTTTCTCTAAAACAAGGATTCGAACCCGCAAACCGCAAATTCCAAGTCGAGTGCCCCAACCACCAGTTCATGTCAGGCCGTTTTTCAACGATAAAAGTTGTTAATATATCCAATGCGATTGGTCCATGTTTTTCTTTAATCCTACTTTCTCTTCTGTGACTAGTCGAACTGTTTTTTAAATCTTACGGTTTCTCCTGCAATTAGTCGATCTGTTTTTGAAATATTACTGTTTCTCCTGTAATTAGTCGATCTGTTTGTGAAATATTACTGTTTCTCCTGTAATTAGTCGATCTGTTTGTGAAATATTACTGTTTCTCCTGTAATTAGTCGATCTGTTTGTGAAATATTACTGTTTCTCCTGTAATTAGTCGATCTGTTTGTGAAATATTACTGTTTCTCCTGTAATTAGTCGAATTACAGGAGAAACAGTAATATTTCACAGATTTTGAAATATTACTGTTTCTCCTG
>NW_013675559.1:10320-15330 GCF_000517525.1 Limulus polyphemus
TGTTTCTCCTGTAATTAGTCGATCTGTTTGTGAAATATTACTGTTTCTCCTGTAATTAGTCGATCTGTTTGTGAAATATTACTGTTTCTCCTGTAATTAGTCGATCTATGTTTGAAGTATTACTGTTTCTCCTGTAATTAGTCGATCTATGTTTGAAATATTACTGTTTCTCCTATAATTAGTCGATCTGTTTGTGAAATATTACTGTTTCTCCTATAATTAGTCGATCTGTGTTTGAAATATTACTGTTTCTCCTGTAATTAGTCGATCTGTTTGTGAAATATTACTGTTTCTCCTGTAATTAGTCGATCTGTGTTTGAAATATCACTGTTTCTCCTGTAATTAGTCGATCTGTTTGTGAAATATTACTGTTTCTCCTGTAATTAGTCGATCTGTTTGTGAAATATTACTTTCTCCTGTAATTAGTCGATCTGTTTGTGAAATATTACTGTTTCTCCTGTAATTAGTCGATCTGTTTGTGAAATATTACTGTTTCTCCTGTAGTTAGTCGATCTGTTTTTGAAATATTACTGTTTCTCCTGTAATTAGTTGATCTGTGTTTGAAATATTACTTTCTCCTGTAATTAGTCGATCTGTTTGTGAAATATTACTGTTTCTCCTGTAATTAGTCGATCTGTTTGTGAAATATTACTGTTTCTCCTGTAATTAGTCGATCTGTTTGTGAAATCTTCCTACTGGATATGAGTCATTAACTTAAATTTGAAAATTACAACATTCGTTGATAAATTATAGCTGTATTCTTGATTTTTGAAAATAAACTTTTGTACTTAGGGACGTAATTAATAACATTTCTATTATATATTGCACTAAGAAAAATAACTAATAACTTTTATAATAATATCTATAAGTTGTACTAAATATTAATTAGTAACATATATATAATTATCTCTTACAAAGAAGAATAATTAATAGTAATTAACTAGTAGATAGATATTAATGAAGTTATGTATCCAGTGCCCAATTAAGAATTAAATTGTTTTAAATGTAATTATGGTCCCTTGTTAAATGGAATAACTTGCGATGGTGCTGCCCTCTACAATTGACTGTAGATAGTCCGCGTCTAGTTCATTGTGTAAATATTTCTGAGTGATATCAAAAGTCTTCAAACAATCTTATTAGATCTTCACACAGAAACGAAATGTACGCGAACAACTTATCCAAACACAGATACCCGCTGAATGAAACGCCCCTTTATCTGTTTCCTGGCGCGTTTCAACCGATAGCTTTAAAACCGAATTACCCTAATAACACGTTTTATTGAGCGCTCTCTGTGTTTTCGTAGCCAATATCGTTGGAACTGTAAATAGTAACGCCTTTCTCGAAACGAACTGTGTAATTACCGACGGCCTGATAAAACTACTCGCGTTCAAAAGTGGACAAAGCGCCGTACGAATAGTTCTTCCCTCCGTGTGTTGTTTCTGCGATAGGCGTAGACCAACTTGTGGAAATGATTTAGTGTTACGATTAAACTCGGACAGAGCAGCATTCTTCGTAATTATAATTCAGTAGATAAAAACTGAAAAAGGAAAATTAGGGTAATAAGTCGATTATCCAATTCAAATTCTGTAAAGTAGTTATTATTAATTATTTATTCAAAGCTTTCCATTAAAAAAAAGTCATAACAAGTTAGTGCTACAACTGATAATTCAAACCGATCCTTTCTCGTGTGTGCTGGCAAGTTTAGGGTTAATGACCTCTCTCATAATAATAACATAGACAGTCGTTTCAGGTTAGTGATTTTAGGAGTACATTATTCGTGTATGTTAGTTGTGAAATGTGTGATTTTTGATTGTCTGCTAATCTTAGTATCGAATATTTAAAGATTTTGTAATCTTTTGTTTCGGTGTCGATATTTTGGAAGTTTTCAACGGGAATGGAGCGGTTATTACTCTCGACGTTTAAACGTATATAAAGACCCCTGGTGGATTAGTTCACCCATCCTTCTTGAAAACTTTATTTCTAATCAGTATTATGTGGGTAAGGGGGTGGGGGTGGGGATATTTTTGAAGTTTTCAACGGGAATGGAGCGGTTATTACTCTCGACGTTTAAACGTTTATAAAGACCCCTGGTGGATTAGTTCACCCATCCTTCTTGAAAACTTTATTTCTAATCAGTATTATGTGGGTAAGGGGGTGGGGGCATCCTTAATTAGACAAAATGTAAATATTGTTCTCTGATTTATTCGCGTGGGAGTTCTCTTAAGCCTGATTCCTAAAACTAGCAGTGCTACTACTGAGCAGTGAAACCTTTAAATATCCAACTGATAGATTTCTCGTAGAGTGCGCTTGCGCATAACGCCGATGTGACTAGCACTTAAACACTATGACTTTAGCTGGAAACAAATTATAGCTATGAATGTGTTATGTGACTCCCTGACTGACTATAATTGTGAATAAAATGTCAAAGGAGAAAGAGCAAAACTTAAAGGAAATTTACTATAGGGGAGAGGGACATTCCCCCACAGTTGACAACACTGTTGCTGATATCATATATAGGATTTTTAGTTTCAACCAGTTAAGAATCTTTTCTGATATCGAATATAAAATATTCATGTAGTTACATATGCTTGATATTTCAATGAATATTGTGATGTGTAGAAAATAGGTTTTAGTTTTGTTTTTATGTTTATATCAGCTTTTCATGGGTTCTAATAGTGATCATTGACTCAGTCCGATATACCTTCACAAGCTTATAATCTAGTTATCTTCTCTGTTAGTTCCACCAGTTAAATTATCAAAAAGTTTCCTAGATGTTCTCGTCTTCATCTTCGTCACAGAGTTTTTATCTGTAACCTGCAATATTTTCTTCAAGTGTTAGCTTACGAATTCTTTGTTATTTTTTTTCCATTGGTTCTAGTTTCACGGTTTAATTTTTACATATTTAGATTGGCTGTAACAGTACAGTTTTATTTTTACATGTAGGTTCTTAGGGTTGCAGGCACTGAATATTGTCAAAAACCCTCAAGTCTACTTGTTAGGCACTCAGCCGTTGTGTAGTCAACTAACTGGACTGTCCAAAGGTCAGTTTAAACTCTGCTTGCTCTACTACGACCACATTCCCTACGTAGCCAGAGGAGCCAACTTAGCCATCAGCGAGTGTCATTTCCAGTTCCGGAATAGAAGGTGGAACTGTTCAAATGTAGCAAACACGTTCGACAAAGTTATCCAAATAGGTAAGTGTTAGTAATTTAATGTTCTATATAATAGGTAAGTGTTAGTAATTTAATGTTCTATATAATAGGTAAGTGTTAGTAATTTAATGTTCTATATAATAGGTAAGTGTTAGTCATTTAGTGTTCTATATAATAGGTAAGTGTTAGTAATTTAGTTGTTCTATATAATAGGTAAGTGTTAGTAATTTAATGTTCTATATAACCAATTTCAACAACTGATTTTTATTTCATGCTGTAATAGCCAGTTGATGGCAGTCAGTAAAATACCAATGCTTAGGCTAATCTGACTACTACAGAGTGAAGTTAGCTCAAAGTTAGTACATTATAGACAAGTTTAGGCTAATCTGACTACTACAGAGTGAAGTTAGCTCAAAGTTAGTACATTATAGACAAGTTTAGGCTAATCTGACTACTACAGAGTGAAGTTAGCTCAAAGTTAGTACATTCATAGACAAGTTTAGGCTAATCTGACTACTACAGAGTGAAGTTAGCTCAAAGTTAGTACATTATAGACAAGTTTAGGCTAATCTGACTACTACAGAGTGAAGTTAGCTCAAAGTTAGTACATTATAGACAAGTTTAGGATAATCTGACTACTACAGAGTGAAGTTAGCTCAAAGTTAGTACATCATAGACAAGTTTAGGCTAATCTGATTACTACAGAGTGAAGTTAGCTCAAAGTTAGTACATTATAGAGAAGTTTAGGATAATCTGACTACTACATAGTGAAGTTAGCTCAAAGTTAGTACTTCATAGACAAGTATAGGCTAATCTGACTATACAGAGTGAAGTTAGCTCAAAGTTAGTACATTATAGACAAGTTTTAAGTGAATGTTACAGCATAAAGTTCTCTTTGATTCCTATCTGGAAACAAGTTTGGACTTGATATTTTTATCTCAAATTCCTCCCGAAATTTGGCATTGTTACGTATTGAGAATTTGAAATAACCCAAAGCCGCGTTAAATAATTTAACTTTTAATAGTTGAACTGTACTCTAGATTTAGTGTTTAGAAATATGCCAATATTTCATTTAATTTACGCTATTTGTCAACAAGCTTGATTCACACCGTTTTTGTTTTTGATACAAATACGTTTTAATATATATATACAACAGTATAATTTACAATGGCAACTATTACGATTAGTTATTACAAACAAAGTTTCATAAACAGAAATTTCACTAACTTACAAATAACCTAAAATCGGCTTCCTAGTTCAGAGTCTCCTTGATATCCAGCGAGTTAACTTGAAGTCAATTTACGTACAATTATCGGGAAGCTAGCTAGCTTTGTCAGACACTGAATTGTTGGACCGTCGAAGTAAGATAATATTTTCATAAGACCACTAATTTCCGATGAGAAACCAGCAATATTTTTGGAAAGATACTAACGTTTGATGAGAATTCACTGACGTTCGAAATTTATAGCTGTTCCTGGCCAAATGTGGTATGTTTTCCGGTTGGTAGGGGTTAGCAAAATCACGGCTTATCGCGTACACACGGTTATAACAGTTTCCTAGCAGACTTGTATATTAGCCCTCTTCTCTGTTCTCTGTTGTTTTTTGGCGCATTGCCCTGCTGTTTTTATAGGCGAGACACATTTTCTAGAAACTTCTGATAATACCGGTTACAGAAGTGGATATATTGTTGATTCTTGTGTTCACAAATATTCTACAATCTTGGAGATTTGGCGGGAGTTTCGCCATACGTAACTAACACAGTAAGCTATACACGTCCTCAAATATAAACTTATTTAAAATAAACATTGACATTAAGATAAATATATAACAAATTCATTATCCACAACACATATCTGAT
>NW_013675559.1:15789-17074 GCF_000517525.1 Limulus polyphemus
TTGTGTAATTCATTTATTTTTAAGATTTTGTGTAATTCATTTATTTTTAAGATTTTGTGTAATTCATTTATTTTTAAGATTTTGTGTAATTCATTTATTTTGAAGGTTTTGTGTAATTCATTTATTTTGAAGGTTTTGTGTAATTCATTTATTTTGAAGATTTTGTGTAATTCATTTATTTTTAAGATTTTGTGTAATTCATTTATTTTTAAGATTTTGTGTAATTCGAAGCTCTTCGGTTTTATCGGATAGTTGTATCTTTCCTACATTCCTCATGACGCTAAAAGTTGAGTTTCGATGCCCGTGGTGTGCACAGCACAGACAATCAATTGTGTATGTTTGTGCTAAATAAGAAAGTGGTTTGAACAGACGATTTGAGAAACATATGTTTCCTTCTCAGTTTTCAATACCCTAAGTGAAAATGAGATAAAACCATCCACCAAGAACTTCCAAAAAAAGTATTCAAAACATGTATCTGAGGAGGTCGTTGACGAAATGCTTTTTTCTTAAACGAATCTATGACACAAATTTAAAAAATTGGGGCACTACTCCAAAGAAAATTTTGGAACGAATTCTAGAGTTGGGATTAGTCCAAGAGTTTCTAAACGTGAGAATTACAATACGAATATTTCTATGTTTGCCCGCTTCAGGAGAGCGCTCCTTTAGTGTACTAAACCAAGTTTAAAACTATCATTGATCTATGATGACACAAGAGCGTCTCAATGGCCTAGCCATGCTCAGTTTTAATTGCGACACAGCTCGGAAGCTAGATTTTTCTGCCCTAATTGAAAGCTTTGCGGAGAAAAAATTAAAGGGCCTTTTTGAAATAACGGTTTTAATAAAAACTCTAGTGTCATAAAAATACAATTATCATAATCATTTTGTTTTTTATTTGTATAATAAGATTTGAATTTTGAATTCTGAGTGGCATTATTTATATATACACTATAATATACAAACTAGTTAAACCAGTTAAACTAGTTAAACCTAAAGCTAAATAAATTATACTTTTTTTAAAATTATTTATTATAATTTAAAAAAAATAAACACAAGTGCCTTTAGTGCATATTTATAGATTATATTGTCTACGAATATTTTTTTTCACATGTCATTCTTAACATTAAAATGTTTTTACATTCCATTCTTTACATTAAAGTATTTTTACATGTCATTCTTTATATTAAAGTATTTTACATGTCATTCTTTACATTAAAATATTTTTACATGTCATTCTTTACATTAAAGTATTTTTACATGTCATTCTTTACATTAAAATATTTTTACA
>NW_013675559.1:17882-21933 GCF_000517525.1 Limulus polyphemus
TAATCAAAGTAACTTGTACCACAACCAGTGTTCCAATACTTAGGGTGACTAACTAGTAATCAAAGTAACTTGTACCACAACCAGTGTTCCAATACTTAGGGTGACTAACTAGTAATCAAAGTAACTTGTACCACAACCAGTGTTTCAATATTTGGGGTGACTAAGTAGTAACCAAAGTAACTTGTACCACAACCAGTGTTCCAATACTTGGGGTGACTAACTAATAATCAAAGTAACTTATGCCACAACCAGTGTACCAACATTTGGGGTGACTGAGTAGTAATCAAAGTAACATTGTAACCCTTATGAGAACACAAAAGTCAACTGGTTCTATATCTGTTATTGTGTAGTTGACACCAAGATTGTTTTTTGATTTCTTAGCCAGCAGAGAAGCGGCATTTATCCATGCCGTTACTGCTGCCGGGGTCGTCTACAGTATTGGCCGCGGGTGTCGGGACGGACAACTTGGAGGCTGCGGCTGTAGTCGAGCTGCCAGGCCGCACAACCTGCATCGCGACTGGGTCTGGGGAGGCTGTGGAGACAACATTGAGTACGGCTATCGGTTCGGAGAAGGATTCGTTGACGTCCGAGAACGAGAAAAGAAGCTCCGCCGAGGATCCACTCAGCAAGCCCGAAAATTAATGAATCTTCATAACAACGAAGCTGGCAGAAGAGTAAGTGCATGGTTTCGTACTGTTCTTCTTTTGTCAACAGTAGAACTTGTAATTTTAAAAACAAACAAAGAGCAACACCTAAGCTCAGCTTAACATCGCGTGCACTTTCATAGGCTATATTTGTTATTAAACAAATCTCAAAACAAAACAAAAAACAGGGTCTTTCCGTAACTTTATCTGGTTTAAGGGTTGGTGATATGGTTCATAATGGGAGGTTTTATTTTTTATCTCTGGTAAGCGCTTTAAGCTTTATAAGAACAGGTGTATAACGCCTAAATTGGCGAAGCCTCAGCGTAATTGAACTACATTCGTGCTTAGCATGAACAGAGTTTCAGCTAAACCTGGGTGTGGCAGCAGCCGGTCTTAATGTTATTGAGTGGAAGACACTGTCAGCAGTTGGCTGAACAACAAACAAAACACACTTGAAATGTTATTACCTTTTAAAGTAATTTTCTTAGTGCGACCTATAATGGGCGAGATAATGATATAGTGCTAAAAATATCGATTTTTGTTTTTTTTTAGCTTTCTTTAGAGTTCCAGCCCATAACATTATTGTCAGTTTTATTCATAGGATACATATGTAGCCTTGATAGGACGCGATACTGATTTTGGCTATCGTTTTGTAGACCCTAAAAAATATTGTGACTGCTTTAATAGACATGGCGCTATAGTTGGATCTTCTGCCACTAGGATAAATAATTAGCTTAGTTTAACATGAGATATTTTGTCAAATATTAACAATATTCATCAGTTGGTTCAAATAAAATGAAGGTTTTAAAATAGCATATTAAAGGTGATTATAAAACAAACTTCATATTTAAAATGTTTATTTCTTAAAAATTCTCTGTCCTGTATTGAGAGTCGGGAGTTTTATTCAGAAACATTTTTACAAGGAAGTTTTCTCTGTTCGGGACCTTGTTCATTCGTCCACACAATTTATTACTAATGGTCGTATTTAGATTCTCCAAAGTTCGTATGTTATTTAAATAAACGTCTCTTTGAGGAAAATAAATCCCTCGTCTTATACTGTAAACCACAGTATCTTATACTGTAAACCATAGTATCTTATACTGTAAACCACAGTATCTTATACTGTTAATCACAGTATCTTATACTGTAAACCACAGTATCTTATACTATAAACCATAGTATCTTATACTGTAAACCACAGTATCTTATTCTGTAAACCACAACCACAGTATCTTATACTATAAACCATAGTATCTTATACTGTAAACCACAGTATCTTATACTATAAACCACAGTATCTTATACTATAAACCACAGTATCTTATACTGTAAACCACAATGTCTTATACTGTAAACCAGAATGTCTTATACTGTAAACCACAGTATCTATGATGTAAACCACAGTATCTTATACTGTAAACCACAGTATCTTATACTATAAACCACTGTATCTTATGATGTAAACCACAGTATCTTATACTGTAAACCGAAATCACTTTTCTCAGAAACTATCATTTCTATTGTTATTATATCTTTTATGCTCAATAACACAAGATTATAAACCATAGTATCTTATACTGTAAACCACAATGTCTTATACTGTAAACCATAGTAAGTATAAGATACTATGGTTTACAGTATAAGACATTGTGGTTTACAGTATAAGACACTGTGGTTTACAGTATAAGATACTGTGGTTTATGGTATAAGATACTGTGGTTTACAGTATAAGATACTGTGGTTTACCAAACTTTCCAGAAGATTCTCAGTGTGCCTCTGGTTCTTCTTGGGCGAACAGTTGTTAGGAAATAATCATTTTAAACCACGGATTTATTTACAGTAGCTTTGTGTGATTTGTAGTATTCTATTGACACGTGAAACAACCAAACTAGCAGTAAAGCCGAACTGTGTCTTATATGTCACAACAACAGTAAGAAACCTGAAAACACGAACTGTGTCTCATGTATCACAACAACAGTAAGAAACCGGTAAAACCGAACTGTGTCTTACAGTTCACAACAACAGTAAGAAACCTGTAAATCCGAACTGTGTCTTATGTGTCACAACAACAGTAAGAAACCTGTAAATCCGAACTGTGTCTAACGTGTCACAACAACAGTAAGAAACCTGTAAATCCGAACTGTGTCTTATGTGTCACAACAACAGTAAGAATCCTGTAAAGCCGAACTGTGTCTTATGTGTCACAACAACAGTAAAAAACCTGTAAAACCGAACTAGTGTCTCATGTATCACAACAACAGTAAGAAACCTGTAAAACCGAACTGTGTCTTATGTGTCACAGCACCACTGAGACCTTAATGAAGTGGATTTTCCTTTCTTCATGAAAGTTCAGGCAATTATAAAGTGGTGAAACTAATGCAGTATTTCTGTCAAACCTCTGGTTTCTATTTCCTGTCTTCTACTTGGTGTTCTGTGACCACTTCTATTTCTTGTGTTCTACCTAGTGTTCTTCAGTCTTCTGTGACCACTTATATTTCCTGTCTTCTACCCAGTGTTCTTCAGTCTTCTGTGACCACTTCTATTTCCTGTCTTCTACCTAGAGTTCTTCGGTCTTCTGTAACCACTTCTATTTCCTGTCTTCTACCCAGTGTTCTTCGGTTTTCTATAAGGTTTTTGTTTCGTGAATAATGTTGTTCGCATTTTAACAGAAAATAGCACAACAAACGCCTCAAGCACAAAATCTAGTCTTATGTCATGGCACGTGCCACGAGCCTAAAGACGTCGACTTCGTGTGTGGCCATTTATTTAACCAATAAATATTCCTAATATCAGAGCAGAAGAACAAGTGTACAGTCAATTGGAGACTTCCGAGTAATTAGAAGGTTCAGTCATCTTGAAACACGTGACAGCTTGACAATAGGGGTTTTGTTGGGAAGTGTAATCCATAGTCTGCGAAAATGAATGAACTCAAAACATTTAATTACCGCACATTTGTTTTATTTATTGATGAATCTATAATCTGCCAGATTGGACTATCGCAGAACTGTTAACCAAACAATTGATGTTTTGTTGTGGAATCTATAGTGTGTTAGGTTGGACCATCGCAGAACTGGTAACCAAACAATTAATGTTTTGTTGGGGAATCTATAGTCTGTCAGGTTGGACCATCGCAGAACTGGTAACCAAACAATTGATGTTTTGTTGTGGAATCTATAGTGTGTTAGGTTGGACCATCGCAGAACTGGTAACCAAACAATTAATGTTTTGTTGGGGAATCTATAGTCTGTCAGGTTGGACCATCGCAGAACTGTTAACCAAACAATTAATGATTTGTTGGGGAATCTATAGCCTGTCATGTTGGACCATCGCAGAACTGTTAACCAAACAATTAATGTTTTGTTGGGGAATCTATAGTCTGTCAGGTTGGACCATCGCAGAACTGGTAA
>NW_013675560.1:0-1392 GCF_000517525.1 Limulus polyphemus
GATGCGAAAGGAAGATCCACTATATATTAATTAAATTATAAATATATCAATTCATGTGAATATGACTGAAAATGTTCATTTTTTTCTTGAAAAGGTGGTGTCTATTTACTTGTGACCACGCTGTGTATATCCTACCAACAGCTTAACCCAACACAATAATACACAGTGTTACTTTTAAGCTATGTTATGTTTCCCTAGCTCTGTCTTTGCACCTATTCTTTAACTAGTAGACTCGAAATCTTAAACCACTTACTTTTGCGTGGCATGTATTTGTAAGACATACTTGAAAATGTTTTTTCTGGATTAACCATGCAGTTTGATGGTTCAAACTTTCAAAATACGAATTATTACAAATTAAATATTCTTGCCATCTGGCGGGTAGAAACAATTTTCTTCTATAGAGGTCGTCAGATTTGCAGTTCGCGCTGTGACAAATAATCAATTGGAGAGGTATCGCGCTAGCTAGAATTGTTAAAGTCGGTTTGTGGTGTCTATAACGCATAATGTGCGTAAAGAAAGTTAGGTTTTTACACGAAATATTAAACAAATAATAGTTCAAAAATATCTAAGTAACTTGTAACATTTAAATTGAGTTAATAATGACGAAGGATCGATTAGCAGCGTTGAAAGCGGTAAGGAACGTCCCATTTTTTAAAATTAGTAAAAATGTTTTTCCGCTGTTTCGAATCACTCTTTTGCCTTAGGTCTGCAGTACAGACGTACCTACTGCAACACCGTGGGTTTAGAGGGATAACATTAAGTTTAACACTAGGCCTAACGTTTGATTATCATATGAAATCCGTTATGACTATAAAGGAAGGCAAATTTAACTTAGCTCCATACAAGAAATAAAAATGTTCAGTGGATGCTGGAAAGTGTGATCTTCGTTAGATCCGTTTATATTCTTATCACGTGCCCGCCTTTAGCTTAGACCCTTTTAAGTCAGACTTGAGTACTTTTACTATAAGTATAAAACTTGTACCAGGTATTTACTAATTACTTAGATTAATTATGTTTTCAGGGTGAACATTGTTAGCACTAGATTGGTAGTTTCTGCTGAAGCTTATGATATAATGTTGTAGTATAGTAGAACTTAGAAGACTCGTTTACATTGTTGAGTGATCATTGCCGTTGACATTGGGCAAGAGTTAAAGCGTGAAAATTGTAGGATTTAAAGCTAGTGTTTCACACTTGTGCAAGATATGATCAGGCAGAAAAAACCAAAAGTAAAAAACACTCTTAAATTCTCTTTCTTCCAAAAGTGATTTAATGCAAAACATCTTTGGGAAACTGGTTTTTAAATGTTTTATGTAATTGTCTTTAGATTTGTTATTAGGCTAGTGATATCTGGAAATCAGAGCTAGACTTTATATTTTACAGTTGTTTTTTTTT
>NW_013675560.1:2166-4616 GCF_000517525.1 Limulus polyphemus
ACAATCTGACAACTGTCTAGACTGTTCACTGAAAATACAATTCATGTTCTGGTCTTAATGTACCTGTTTTACAATCTGACAACTGTCTAGACTGTTCACTGAAAATACAATTCATGTTCTGGTCTTAATGTACCTGTTTTACAATCTGACAACTGTCTAGACTGTTCACTGAAAATACAATTCATGTTCTGGTCTTAATGTACCGGTTTTACAATCTGACAACTGTCTAGACTGTTCACTTAAAAAAGACTATTCATGTTCTGGCCTTAATGTACATGTTTCACAATCTGATAATTGTCAAGACTGTCAATTGCTTGCTATTATAATAGATGAATAAAGCATTAATACTTTTTTAGTATTGTAACACCTGTTGTGTTTTTTGTTAATAAAAGCAATTACCTTTTCCACATTTGTTAAGTTTAAGTTATGCCACTATCAGTCATAATCTTTAACTTGTTTATGAAATGTAGGTATCAGTACAATAACTAATCTATTTTTGTAGCTGTTGTACTATGAATGGCAGTTAACAGTAATTCAAATTCTGTTTTATCCATGTTTATTTAGTATTAATTCATTACTTCTCTCTTGTATGCCATAAATTAAGGACTGCTATATAGCACACTATGTACAGATAGAATTTAAACATTATAACATGACAGTAATTATACATGTAATAATTGACATTTTTTTAGTTTAAATATTTACCTCCTTTTTCAAAAACATTATGAAAAGAGTTTTCCTATTTATAAACACGAATAAGAAAAGTTCTAATAACCTCAGAAATTTAAAAAAAGATCTGAAAATTCAAGTAAGTTAAAACCTCTAGATTTCTTCTGGATTAAAACTAAAGCTGTATTTAAATTGTGACATCCCAATTAATAATACAAGAATTATATTTTCTCACAAATCACTTCAAGCTTGTTATCTTTGATTATACTTTGACTGGCAGATTGATAATGTTACAGAATTTGTTATATTTTCATAGTTAACATGATTCATTGAATGTTCAACTAATTTCAAAGTATGTTAAATAGGACTACCAAAATGTATTCACCTACTTGTATCTTTAATAAAATAAGTCTAGGTTACTTTTCAGAATGAAATAATAAACTATATTTTTTGTTTATAATTTAAGATAATGCCCCTAGGCTAAAAGGGTAGTTAGCTTTGCAAATAAAACTTTAAGTAAAACATTGTTATTCTATAATTATTCAAAACTGTCCAAGGTGTGGATTTTTGGTAGTTGATAAATAAATCACCCTTTGAAAATGCTGAGCAATATCATAACTTGTTAACAAATAATGTTATTTTGTGTTAAGTAACAAGTCTGTGTTCAGGTTTCAACAATAATCAAGGTGTTATTAAATATGAGCCATATCTGTATTTAAATGTTTGGGGTGTTAATATTTTTTTGTAAATATAGAATTAATATTTTTCTGTTAAGTCCTGAATTAATAACAGACTTATCTTAGATATTTTGAAGGCTCTTTAAAGTGTTATTTCTTATATTCAGAAGTATAGCTATGAAAAATATATTCAAAATTGCTAATAAAGGTTTTATATTAGACCAACAATTTAACAAAATATTTCATTAGGTGAAGAATGATTATAATGATAATTGTCTTAAAACATTAGTATTAGGCCTATTACATTTTTAAACACTACATTTTTAAGCTAGTCCCTTAAGGATTTTTAGTTATTAAAGTGTACAATAACAGTATTCCAACCACACTTGCCCCCCAGTGGCATGTCTGCGGACTTACAACGCTAGAAACCGAGTATCGAAACTCGCGGTGGGCAGAACACAGATACCCCATTGTGTAGCTTTGTGCATAAATTCAAACAAACAAACAAACAAACCACACTATAGTGTCATATCCATTACAGACGACACGTTTTGCTCAATCCAGAGCTCTTTAGGCCAGCTGGCATACAACAAACAATGGACATGACAGTTATTTTGTGGTTGGGATACTGTTATTGTTATTATACACTCTTCTAATTGTTGAAAATCCCCAAGGGATTAAAATAAGAACGTAGTGTTTAAAACTTTAATAGACCTAATAATAATGTATCTTTTTTTTTATTATGTATCTTTTTTTATTATAATTGTTTGAAAATTCTCTCGGTGCCATACCATAATTTCACTTTCAGCAGAGTGTAATAAAATAAACAATAATATCTTAATTAACACACGTTAATATAACTATGGAACATATATATCAATATCCGTTCGTCATGCTATTAAAATTTAAGAAAACAAAACTTAATTTAAATTTGTAAAGAAGTGCGAGAGAACTTTCATCACAAAATTTCGTGTTTATAACAACGTGATATTCGATGACGAGGAACCCACTTTGAGACTAATAATGGTTGGAGACAGCTTGAATGGGTAATGAAGAAAAACTTTAATACAAGTTTAACATAACAGCAAATGTACAACGTTTCGA
>NW_013675560.1:5501-13662 GCF_000517525.1 Limulus polyphemus
TCAGTCAATTTAGTTCAGTGAAGTATTTGGATCAGTGTTGGGTATCACGTACATTCAGTTATTCAATAGAGTAGCCATGAAATTGTACAAGTAGGTTTATTTTTGCGTAGTACCATTAGCGAGGTATTTCCGTTTGTACTTCATTTCTTATACTTGGGCCTATAAGGTACAACTGTGTGCAAGTGAAAGCAGCTTGTAGAAACGCTAAGGAAGAAATAAACAAATTTGTTATCCTGACGTGGATTGGTCTTGTTCTTCTTTTCTCAAGGAAGGAACAACATTATGTAGATAAATATGTGAACACCCTTTATGTAAGTAATATTTCTCAATAAATCTATAAACAATACTGGAATTTCAGCAATAAACGTCCAAACAGTAATAATATTTTATCTTGCAAGGTGTAATTAACATTAGCTCTCATTGGGATACATTTAGATTGTCCATGGGCATGGAAACATCAATGAATTTTATTTTAATGTAATAACCATCAGCTTAATGGATGCTGAATGCATTTCTTGTGTGCCGTTACCATTAGTAAGGTTCTTGGAGAGACAGTGAATAAAACTGTTTTAAAGTAATGAATATTTAGTAGAACAGCAAGTCATGAAACGAAGCAAGTGATTACAAACCTCGTTTGTTTCTATCATTATTAGAGCATGTGCACGTTCACTCAAATGTGCTGATACTTGTTGGTGAATTATGTAAATTCGTTATTTCCGCGTGCCACTTACTGAATGTATTTGAATATGGGATGCTTATTAGAAATGTGCGAGGCCTCACGTTACGCATTAAACCAGCATTTTAATTGATGTTCATTCTAAAGAAACAACCATCTTGCGTGTTGGCACAAACTAGTTTCATGCGTAGACAATTAATAAATCAATTTCACGAGACACTCGTGTAGATTAATAGAAACTTGGTCGTAAATAAAGGTGATTAAATCTGGTTGCTTGTAAGTTACTGTATGCTGATCATCAGGGTATTTGTTTAATACCATAGCTAACCAACCAAAATAAATAGTCTCGTGTCGCTTACTTGGCAGAATTGTGAAATATAAGTATAGCGGCCGCCATTAGCCTGGCATGGCCTGGTGGTTAGAATGCTCGACTCGCAATCTGCAGGTTCGAATATCGTCACCGAACATGCTCGTCCTTTCAGCCATGGGGGCGCTATAATATGGCGGTCAATCTCACTGTTTGCCCAAAAAAAAAAGAGTAGCCCAAAAGTTGGCGGTGTGTGGTGTTAACTAGTTGGCTTATCACTGCTAAATTAGGGACGGTTAGTTCAGCTGGCCCTCGATTAGTTTTGTGCGAAATTCAAAACAAAACAAATTGACAGATATTATCCCCTATACCAGAAGAAAGTAAAATAAACTTTATATTTAATAATCTAGTACACAGTTCCAATTAAAGCTTGGGGAATCGTGTGCTTCAGAATAGAACAGTAAATAAACTCTTTCAAATTGGTTTAAAGTGATGTTTCTTTCTACTGTGTTTACGGGTTTCGATTAACATCCTACATATTAGACTAACCACCAAACACAATACTTTAAAACTTAAACAATAGTACAAAAATACTAATACATGTTTTCTAAAGTCAGCTTCCCTGACCTCGTTTTTATGGTTGAAACAAGAAACTAATAGCTAATTTAAACAGCAATAAGTACCTAATAAATCACAAATATTTAAAAAATCTAGGCATATTGATCACATATTATTTTTCAGCTTTTATATACAATAAACTCGTTTTGTATCATTTAATAAAAAAATATATAACTTCTATAAACACTATTACATTTGATTTGTTTTAATTTCCATTTTATTAAAAATTCAAACCAGTTTCAGCTTTTTAATTTATTGATCCCCCTTAAAATGTATTTATTTTCATCAATTTTAAACTAATTTATGAGTATGTGCGAGCATAAACATGGCCTGAAAGTGCCGCAAACCGAATGTTATCCACACAGAAGCCCCCATCACTCAGTGCCTCAGCTATGAGCCTGAAGTCTTATAACGCTAAAATCCGGGTTTCGATATTCGCTGTGGACACAAGACAATTAAACTGTTATGTGGCTTTGCACTTAAACGGCAGATAAACTGCACAAAGAAGGTTTAGGTGTGAAGGAAAAGTAACTTGGATGGACGTGCCGATATAGTTGTCTGATCCTATTATATTTAAGTTAAAATGTATACAGCGTGTTTTGATGACACACTGTACGACAATTGGTCATATTTGTAAACGAAAAAGATAGGAAAATTGTGACAATCATCTGTATTAAAATGATAATAACTGCGCATAATCTCGGCCGTTGACACTTCTGTTGTGTTTCCGTTTACAGAAACAGGTTAACGGATTAAAGGATTCAGTAGCACAAGTACGTCTTTTCCAACTGATGGCAATTCTGTGTCAAGCTATAGTATTCTTTACAGTGTAATTCAAATAATAAACACGGGGACGACTTCAAGCTTACGGTTCTGTTCACCGAAGAAAAGAACAAAGAAAGTCCACTTTATAATTAATTGCGTGTAATCCTTGCAAACAACTCTATGTACTCGGAACTTGTTGAGATCTGTTTCGTGATAATTGTGTGTGAAATCCGCGAACATATCATAGATCCGGGGTTTCCAGACTGTGGGCCGGCACATGAAAGTGTCAGTAGGGCCGTAGAAAATACTCAAAATATATGGTACTTTTAAGGTACTCAGTGTCTATAGATTCATCGGTCAGAATACGGGATGTTCTGGTAGGCTTTGTGCTGAGGAAATTTAGGAACCCCTGCTCCTAGATGGTCAAATCTGTTAGTAGCAGTATCTGTGGACATATTGGAGGTATTTTAGCTGTAGTACCTCTGAATATCCTACAGATTTGTTAGCGATATTTCTCGTGAACATTATTAACTCTGTAGAAACGTTGGCGGGATTCAACCGAGATGATCGACGAAACGTACACAGTAAGGGATCGATCCCGCTCACTGTTGTAAAAGAACTCGACAGGACTAGAGGTGCTGAGACAGGGAAATTTTGTAGTGTTTTGGTTAGCACATACTTCAAGTGTACAACTGAAAGCATGACGTTCGATGAACACGTTTCTTCTTTACCAGCAATTTTCCCGCAAGACGCGGACAAAAGAAATTTCCATTAAAAAAAGAACAACATGGGAACGCGTGTTAGAAATATAGCTATTTCGAGCGTACTCCATTCTTTGTCAGCATGGTTGTCATTACTCCGTAAGATATTTCTAAGTCGTACCAGGCCAAGCATGGCCTAGTGGTTTGCGTTCAAGACTATGGATCCGAGGGCCCATGGTTCGCGTCCCGTTTGTGCAAAATCACGTTCCACATTTTGGGGCTTTGGGTGGGTTATAAGAGTGACGGTCAAATCCCTCTATTCGATTTGAATAGTCCAATAATTAGCTAAAGAGTAGGTGTCTTCCTTCTAGTCTATCAGTTCGAAATTAGGGACGGAGATAACCTTTGTGTAGCTTTGTGCGAAAATCGGAAACAAACAAATGTCAAACTATTAACTTGTGAAATGGCTCTGAGAAAACATAACTGTTTTTCTCTCTCTCTTTTCCAAAAGAAAAAAAAAGTGTAAAAATAAATACATAAATTTCTACTGAGGGGAAAAAATCACAATAAAGCCAGCCTCAAACATTTTATTAAAGTTGAATACATTTTAAAACGTAGCATATACTAAGCTTCTATCGCTGTTTGCGATTAGCAAGGTTGGATTAGCAGTAGATTAACAGGAGGATATATGAAAGTAAGGAGTATGAAATGTTAATTGAGAATTTATCAAATAAAATATATGTTAATCACAGTTGTAGAAGTAAGAATGTTATAAAATATCCCTGAAAAACATTTCAAACACGTACATATATAGATATATACACCGAGTCACATCTAAACAATTTCTCAAGAAATTGAATCAAAATGGTTGTTAGTTTTAGAAAACACTAATGTGTATCTGTAGGGGCGTAGAGAGAACTTCTTCCTATATGTACCTTTTCTTTAAAATGATAGATTTTATTCATTTTCAGACTATTTGGGAGAAAAGTGACACTAATAATTGTAATATTTGTGTATCTTTAAAGTTAGACATTTGTTTTGAATTAATTGAACAGGCGTGGCATGGGCTGGTAGTTAGGACTCTCGACTCGAAATCTGATAGTCGCGGGTTCGAATTCTACTACCGACAATGCTCGCCCTCTTAGCCTTGGGGCGTTATAAAGTCACGATCAATCCCATTGTTTGTTAGCAAAGAGTAGCCAAAGAGTTGGCGGTGGGTGGTGTTGACTAGCTGCCTTCCTTTTAGTCTATCAATTCAAAATTAAGGACGGCTAGCGCATATAACTCTCGAGTAGCTTTGCGCGAAATTCAACAAAGAAATTAAACTGTTAGTGTCCCCTTTGAAGTCTGTGTCAATGTAGTATATTACACAGTACATCGTGCCCCCCAGTGGCACAGCGGTATGTCTACGGACTTACAATGCTAGAATCCGGGTTTCGATACCCCTGTTGGGCAGAGCACAGATAGCCCATTGTTCAGCTTTGTGCTTAATTACAAACAAACAAAAACAGTACATCGCGCTGTTAGTTACGGGAGACTTTTTGTGTCAAGGCTTAAGTTGGTTTATTCTGTTTCACACTGGTAGGTGTAAAAGTGGAACAGTTTTACTTGATTACATACGAGGCCAAGCTACTTTGACGTTGTAGGGCCCCCTGGTGGTTCAGTGGTAAGTCTCCAAGCTTTTAGCACTGAAAATCGGGTTTCGATACTGGCAGTGGGCAGAGAAGAGACATCCATTGTCTTTACGCTTAACAACAAAGAGACGTTGTCATTTGACGACTGACTTTATGATATAACTACAGAATATATTGTGAAACAAATTCGACTTTCATGTTAATTTTCACGAAAATTTCATCTTTAGCAATGGAAACCTACAAAAACAAAACATGCAAGATGAAAATAAAATGACGTGGCGATTAAAAAAAAATCACTCGCAATTACGTTGGTTGCGTCCTTAAATCTATTGTTAGAAGTTCATACATATCATTCATGAGTTATAAATTTAAAAATTATTCGTTTTACTGCCCATGCATATATTTTGTTGTTTATCGAACCGTGAAAAATAAAGATATATCATGTAAAATTTGGCTAAAAAAAATTGCCACGACAGAAAGAAATCGATTATAAATCAGAATATTTAGGAAGCAAACAGACTATAGTCTCACATAAATGACATATACTTATATATATAACGTATCTATTGGATAAAATATTTGAAGTGTTTCCTGCGCGAATTTCAATATCCCTGCACCATTTGTTTCAGGTATAAAGAAAAAGTGGTTAAAATCCCCATCTCAGGATTCTTACACGAAGTTTTGACAAAATTTCTTGCATGTTGATTTCCAGCAATTTTCTATTGTTGTCTGTTAAGAGACAAAGCATTGTAAGGGACTAATTTGTGCGCAATCCCCCCCTCCCATCCGAACTTCATAAAATTTTTGCACGCTCTATCCGTTTGCAAGTGTTGAGCATCATTTAGTCAGCCCGTACGTGGCTGGTGTTTCCAATGTCTAGCATCATTTGGTCAGCCAGTGCGTGGCTGGTGTTTCCAATGTCTAGCATCATTTGGTCAGCCAGTGCGTGGCTGGTGTTTCCAATGTCTAGCATCATTTGGTCAGCCAGTGCGTGGCTGGTGTTTCCAATGTCTAGCATCATTTGGTCAGCCAGTGCGTGGCTGGTGTTTTCAGTGTCGAGCATCATTTAGTCAGCCAGTACGTGGCTGGTGTTGCCAGTGTCGAGCATCATTTAGTCATCCAGTACGTGGCTAGTATTGCCAGTGTCGAGCATCATTTAGTCAGCCAGTACGTGGCTGGTGTTGCCAGTGTCGAGCATCATTTAGTCAGCCAGTACGTGGCTAGTATTGCCCGTGTCGCTCAGGGGTAAGAATTCTGTGATGGTGTGTTAATATTGCATTTCTCTTATGTTACGTAATAGCTTTATCGTCACCAGGTCATATATTTGCCCCCTCCAACCGTACATGAGTCAGATACTAATCAGGTGGCTAAAATATAATACAGGGTGGTCCAAAATTATATTTTCAATTTTTCAGAATTTAATAATTAAATAACTAAGGAAACACAACCATACAGTTTTTAACATCCTGTAACCCAACTCAGATAGTTTTTATTGACATGTCAGTAGACCTCTACGTGTGCACCAGTAGGGGTCTCATTACGTATAACTGATATTCGATTTGGGTCCACGTTCGCTATAACATGTACACAGTTACAGTGGCATTCGTTATCCTGGCCTTTAGCTCCGTGATGTTTGCTATATGTGTGCGGTGAACGATGACCTTAACATACCCCCAAAGAAAGAAGTCTACTGGAGTGATGTCTGACGAACGCGGAGGCCACGGAATTGGCCCACCCCGTACAATCCATCACATTGAGCCTTTTCTCGCACGGTTGCCATTTTACGGGGTAACACAACTCACTGGAGTTAAAAAACAAACATACAAACATGACACTAAAACTGTTTGAATTGTGTTACAAGATGTTGAAAACTACGTGGTTGTATTTCTTTAGTTATGTAATCATTAAATTGAAGTATAGGAAAATAATTTTGGATCACTTTGTATTATAGATTCAACTCAGCGCTTTCAAAATTACAAGAACCAAAGGCTCATCTCAAACGATTTCATGTTGTTCACAAGCAACGCATACTTATAATATTGCCAATTCATTCTGTTTTACGAGCCACAGTGACGAAATATAATGGCATAAGTACCTGACTTATATTATCAGACTTGTTACTAATTGCATAATGTTTCTTAAGTAATTTGAAAAGTAACTGACAAAGAAGATGTACTCTGATTTAAAGGGAAGGGGACGCACACATTAATGACCGCAACATCGAAAAATATATGACGTTACAAAGGTATAACCTGTCACGTGCAATCTGTCATACCTGACACTATATCGTATACGGTTGTATGCCAAACAAATATGGGCCATTTTAGACATCTTTTTGTTATCCGTATTTTACAAACGAAACGTCAGTGCGATAACAGTAAACCAAAAGTTGACGGTGGGTGCTGTTGACTCGCTGCTTTCCCTCTGGTCTGTAAGTTCAAAATTAAGGACGGCTACACGTAGATAGCCTTTATGTAGCTTTAAGTGAAAAATTCTAAAAATTAAAATTTCATATTTGTTTTCCTAACAACAGTTTTTTTTAAAATAAAATGTACAAAGTTATGGAGCTTAACAAACTAACATACAAAAACTTAGTTTGATCTTAATTTCTTAATAGAATCTAAATAAAAGTATTTATAAAGGTTTAGCTGTAACTTGAGAATAAAAAACATTATTTCGTATTGTTTAGATAGTGTCAAAATATTCAACAGAATATTTTTTTCTTTGGAACGAATCACGTAACAACAAAAAATAACTTAAATATTTGCTGATACGTACTCTTGGTCTAGGTTTGATGACCGTACTCTTGGTCTAGGTTTGATGACCGTACTCTTGGTCTAGGTTTGATGACCGTACTCTTGGTCTAGGTTTGATGACTGATACGTACTCTTGGTCTAGGTTTGATGACTGATACGTACTCTTGGTCTAGGTTTGATGAAAGTATTTTTTCAAGTTTGTGTAACAATAAATTTTATCCCTTAAAGGGTAACGGTAGCAATTACGAAATTTTGATAGAAATAAAATGACATCAGATGAGTTATTAAATGGAGAGAAGGAGTTAAGGTCCCCCCCCCCCCTCTCCTTTTGCTATGTGAAATCCGGGCGGAAAAAAACTGATAATTTCTGAGATGTCCAAGAATATTATTTTTATCTCTGAAACATCAGGATGAGCGGGATTTGAAATTCTTTAAGGAAGAGTTGTAGCAACGTTTCGCGGGGGATTCTGAGGTGGGAGAAGGCTAGATCCGAATTATTTTACTTTGTAGTTCCTTGTGTCACTTCTGTAAGAAAATTTAGAAGCTCCTCAATAACTTCCTAAGTGGTAAGAGTGTTTTAAGAGACCACTGAATTCTATGTTAGTACTATTTTATCTTACTCGAGCCTCATAATTGTAAAAAAAGACATATTAAGGGCAAAAACAAAAAAATCGGCGTTTTTTTTTTTTTTCGCACAACGAAAG
>NW_013675560.1:14602-21663 GCF_000517525.1 Limulus polyphemus
TGCACAACGAAAGGTAACATCTTTATTATTATTAGTTACACTCGACTAGCTTCGGTAACACGGTATCTAGATACGAGCCCTGATGATGGTAAATATGTTACCGAAACTAGTCGGCTGTCACTAGTAATAAAGATTTTTCTTTCGTTGTATCAAAAAAACGTCGATTTTTTTTTCTACTATGTGTCTGAAAGAAATTGTAAGACGACTAGATTTCGTCCGTTTACGGAAGAACGTGATTTACTAAATTATAATACTTGCCCTCGTTAATAGACCAACTGTACGTTTATATTTAATGTTAACCGACGTTCCTTTTTGGGGGGGGGGGATTTTCTACGCGTGAACATTCTTATAGTGAGGGTTAATTGCAGTTTATGAAACTAATGTTCCATGTCTCGTGCTGCCCTTGGAACTAATTCCTCCATGATCAACTGTGATCTTTCTAATGCTCATTATTGCCCAGTGTTGCAATTTCCATTTTAACAAGAACAATGATAACGATCTCAGATCAGTGGTTTCCAACTGACTTTTTAAAGTATTATCAGATTACATTATAAAACAATGTACTCCATTAGTTAAATGTTAAAACAAGCATTTTTTTTTCAACCGGTCTGGCGGTTTGCAACCATAGTCTTACATAACTCGTTTATAGATTCTCCATTTTATGTGAACATCGGCTTCAAGTACCATGTTAAAGCCGACCAAAAGTACAAAAGTCCATTAGAGCTACATCGCGGCGTTTTTCAGTTTTATGGTCGAATGGTATTGTCGTGATTTTGGTTCCTTCGCCCATCATTCTCGTAAAAGCTATCGTTGATTTTCAGGTTTTGTAAACTTTTAGCTTGTGAGTCTTCATCATCTTCAAATCCTTGTGATTATCTTGTTGACAGTACTAGAAGATTCATCCAGCTTCATTCCACTAGCTTTTTTTTTTATAGCCGGAGGGTTCTCTTTCGTCATCGTAGTCTTGGTAGAGAACGTTCAGGGTTCCCTATGTTGAAATGTTATGCCGTGAGTCTGTTCGCAATACACTGCATTGTTGAATAGTTGCTGTGAATAAAATATATAGACAGTGGACTTGGGGGTCATGACTTGTGCCTGTTGCTACACACTACTACCTAAGTATTTACAAATCATTTTTATTAAATGCGATTACCCCACCCCTCCCCGCCACCTACCGTAAGGCCACGCTATCACGATCAATTTCATGTTTAAAAGCAAAACTACGTATCCAAAGAAGTGTGTATGCCGATTTATAATATGTATCAAGTATTCTCTGTTTTTCAACTTATCCATGTGAGCACCTACATTGATCTCTGAATTGTAGATAGGCACCTTGTTGATATAGAACATCAATATAGACAAATAACGTGCATGGCTAAATTATAATACAATCTCTGTTGATTTTTACAAGATGTGAGTGTCATATATCAAAACTTGTCAGTCCTACGTCGCGAGACTTTTTAATCAATATTCCATTCTTTTCTTGTTGTTTAGATATATACGCACGTGTGCGCTATGTTCAGAGGGCATTATTTCTTTATAACTGCATTGCTAACCCTTTCTTTTCTTTGTTTTGGTATATCTTGTAAATATTTGAAGGAATGAATTCACTCCTTAATATCTTTCACTTGAATAGTGTGTTAATCAAGTATCTTACAAATTGTAACATTAAGCATGTTTATCTGCTTGATATGAGACGGTCAATTCCACTATTCGTTGGTAAAAGAGTAGCCCAAGAATTGGCGTGGATGGTGATGACTATTTGCTTTTCCCTCTAGTCTTTCACTGCTAAATTAGGGAAGGCTAGCGCAGATAGCCCTCGTGTAGCTTTGCGCGAAATTCAAAACAATCCAAACTGTAAGGTTAGTAGGAGGACGAGGTCGAAGTGAACCTGAGCCTCTCAGGTCTTACCCAAAGATCTTAAAACCGATAAAGAAGAAGGCTAATACGCCATGTTAGTTAGGCTTTACTGAACGTCTACCGTAATTCAAACATATACTCTATTAGGGTTAACGAAAAAAAATTCATCAGATTAGTCTACAAGTTTTCTGAGGTTAGTACTAGTTTGGTTTTACGATGCAAAATCCACTTGAATTGATTGCATTTTCTTACACGTTTCTGTCATATTTTTTTACAGTAATAGTAAGTAGAACTACAGCATTCTCAGATAATTATAACCAGTTTCTTTTGCATTATTTCATGCTGTTTTTCACTGTGATACTGTGTATCTACATGAGTAGCTTTCGTGTAGTAGGCACTGATCTGTCGGTGGTCTACAGGAGGATTTCTATTTGAACAAAATTATTTTACCTTATGTAAATAGTAATGCGATAAAGTGCACAAATGTTTAGAATCGGTAATACAGTTCGCTATTTGTCGAGAGGAATAGAAAATATTATGTTTTTGTTTTGTACCTGAAGTTAGGCCATACAGATGGACATATAATGAAAGTGTATGTGTGTGTTTTTTTTTATATCTTGCAGCTTATTCTCAACTTGAGAGTAAGCTATATGCACCCACCGAGACTGTGTAGTCGTAAGACTACAGCAACCAGTTGTATGCACACATCTCACGTGTTACTGTATTGATCGTATAACTTTATGCTACCGCGGAATGTAGTGTCTGTAGTTCGGTTTTACGCCATATTCTAAGCCGACAACGATGTCTACTTTCGTTCGTCATTGGTTGTTACTGGCTCAGCACGAAATTTTCATTGGATTTGTTCTTTATTGTTGAAAAAAAAAACGATTTGGTAGTTGTTTTATTTCGTTAAAATACCTGTAATGCTTCGTGGTAATTTTAAAATACTTTATACTGATATTTACGAAAGCACATGATTATTTATTTTTGTTTTATACACTTGTTTCAATATAAATTACACACACATACATATATATATATAAATTTGTACTTAAGATACATGAAAGTAGAAACCATAAAATATTTTTTCTCATACTATAGTGTAATGTTTTAAAATCCTCTAAAAATCAATTTTCTCACATGCAATATATTTTGTTACTTTAGTGCACACTTTAAGTATTAAGTGATGGATTTTTCTTCTTTTTTATGAAGTGAGAGAACGATGGTATTTTTTTTTTTCAATAGCTGTGGTTTTCAAATTTTTTCACGTGCTGTTTGAAATAGTTGTGTTTCAGGAAGTACCGTGCGCACGAGATCCTTAAATTGTTGCAACCGTCATGCAAAACGAACATTATCATTATTTAAGATACATTAGTACTGCTGGACCAAGATAATTTATCTTCGTATGACGACTCCATTGTTTTATGATGTTTCGAACTATATTATTGGGAAGTCGTACATCTACGATCTCGTGCATGCAAATATGTTGAAACGTGTAGATTATCCGCACGGCCAACTTTAATAAAACAATATTACTTATCTCAGATATCATTGTTCATTGACAAACAGTTAAGTGTCCCGACTTAAAGTCAAAATGTATCCTGTGGGTAAGCGGTAGGTTTACAGACTTACTATTGCTGAACTCCGGGTTCGACTCCCCTTGGTGGACACAGCAGACTCATTATGGCTTTGATCTGAAAACAAACACATATAGCCAAGAAGTGGTATAAATTTGTCCTACACATACGAACCCCAGCCGCTATTCACGTATATACAGTACATGTATATATAGGCGGATACACAACTTTATTAACACAACTCGGCGCCAACGTAGACTTACAGTATATAATATTGACTAGCAAGGTAGTGAAAACGAACGTCTCCACCTCGTTATTATAATAATGTGTCTATGCTCATATGTAAAAGTGTCATATTTAATTTGTCACGGATATATGTACTACAATTGCATGTAAAAATATCACGGATATATGTACTACAATTGCATGTAAAAATATCACGGATATTTAAACCACAATTACGTGTAAAAATATCACGGATATTTATACCACAATTACGTGTAAAAATAACACGGATATATGCACTACAATTGCATGTAAAAATATCACGGATGTTTATACCACAATTACATGTAAAAATATCACGGATGTTTATACCACAATTGCATGTAAAAATATCACGGATGTTTATACCACAATTACATGTAAAAATATCACGGATGTTTATACCACAATTACATGTAAAAATATCATGGATGTTTATACCACAATTACATGTAAAAATATCATGGATATTTAAACCACTATTACATGTAAAAATATCATGGATATTTAAACCACTATTACGTGTAAAAATATCACGGATGAAGAGGAGGTCACGTGTAAAAAAAACAAAAAACAACCATGATCATGTCAAATTGTATTTATATGTGGAAATTAAGGATGATTTCCCCCAGAGTTTGTCCGAACATAGTTAAGGGTATTAACATGTATGAAACAGAGATACTAGTTCCTGCAGTGTCAGTTTCATGCATAAAAAACCCATACGTTCGAAATAGACACGATCTTTCACGTACATGAAAATCGGTAAAAAGCACCCCAGACAATGGTTCTCGTAGTATGGAAACTGTTAATGTAAATGTTGTATCTGCAGCACGTGGCTGTAATAATATCGATGATGGTAACACCAACTTTTATAACTTGTCATTCTTTTACGATATGGATCACTAACGTTATGCCACTTCTGGGTTCATATGGTGGTGTTTCAGACATTTTTAGTGCCTTTACAGCGGTGATTCTGGAGTGGGGCGCACGCCCCAAAGGGGTGTAATTTTAAAATGCTACAATAAGAAACATTTTACATTATATTATTATACCTTTTCAACACCAAATTTGTTTTTATATTAAGGGGGCATCAAATTTTTTGAGGTGTCGAGGTGGGGCATAGAGCAAAAAAAAAAAAAAGTAAAGAACCACTGCTCTAACCCTTCAACGACTCTGTCCAAGCCTTTTTTCCCACGTAACACAGTTAAAACTGCCTGACGAAGGCTTCTGCCCAAAACGTTGCATGTAATAATAATAATACAGTTTTGTTATAGACATGTGTTTTAACATTTTTGAACATTTAATCAGAATGACAATATTGTTCATCATAAAACAGATTTATTTTTCATCTCAAACAAACAAAAAAAAACGTCATCACGGGAACACCTCCCCGAAAAAAATCTAAACACATAATAATAATTACTAGTCGTCGCTTTTATTATTAATAACAATAATATTTATAATAATGCATGAAATGAGCATTCACAGTAGTCAAGGCAGTCTGAGAATGGCAACAAGATATGCGTGTATATACACGGCATGAGCCTCAGCCAACAGTTTATATGTAGGTGTACAATTGTATAAACAGGAAAAGTGCTAAGCAGACAAGAGGATCATGAAATATCACGTTACAAATAGTTCGATAGGATTGAACTTACATCGTGTTTAGCTTGATAACGTTTAATTAATCCACATTAATGCTTTAAATAAATTGCACCTTTCTAGTAGATATTTTGTTTTGAATTTCGCGCAAAGCTACAATAGGGTTATCTGCGCTAGCCGTTCCTAAATAGCAGTGATAGACTAGACGGAAGGCAGCTAGTCCACACCACCCACCGCCAATTCTTGGGCTACTATTTTACCAACTAATAGTGAGATTGACCGTAACATTATAACGCCTCCATTGCTAAAAGGGCGAACATCTTCGGTGATGAAGATTCGAACCCGCGATCTTTAGATTGTGACTCGATCACCCTAACCACCAGGCCATGCCGGAGCCCTTGAACTAGAGAGGTGCAACTTATATATATATATATTTATATAGCAATTAAATGCGTTCACTAGAATAAAATATATACATACACGAAGTCCTAAAAAGTTTAATTTCATTAAAGCGCAATCTTCAAATCACTCGGCAACAATTATAAAAAAAGAAAAATACAACATAATCAATTAGCATACTGAAAATCAATTTATCAGAATTTAGTACGCTACTTTCATACCAGTTCTTTGTCAATTAAATCAAATGTACACGAAATATACTGTTATCAATATCCAGTTGTTTTTTCTTCTTTAATGACACTACAGACAAACAACTGAACATTGTAAACCAATACATGAACTTCATATTAAAAAAAAGCAATAATGACTAGTATACATAGATAAGTCACGGATATGAACATTTTTGTTATGACTATTAGGTTTTAAATCCTTCTTAAGAAACAGGAACATTCACAACAGTTCACGAGAAAATAGAAAATTGTTGTACAATAACATTATTATATTTAATTTACAAAAGTTAAAATCTTTATTATAAGCACACCTCGAAAAAAGCGGGGATTATTTTCTTTTGAAGTTTTTTAAAAAAATGTCCAAAATCAAATACAGAATAACGGTAAGTATTCGTTCACCTTCCAGGAATAATTATTAATTTTTTTTAATAAATATTGATAAATAACAAATGTTATTACTCAAATAAAACACTTGCAATCAGTATCATAAAAAAAGTATTTTTAAAGTTTTATTTCTAAAATAGTAATATGGTAAAAATAATTTGCCAAATTAAGTTCCGGTACACATCTTTTAGAATCACGTAGTTTCAGGAAATACAGCTCTTAAAATTGTCATATCTTCAGCAATGTCCACACTTGAACAGATAGTTTTTTTTTCGCAAAACTATTTTAAGCTGCTTTAAAAATATATTTTTTAGCAAATTTCACGGCTGAATGCTATACGCAGATTAAACAGATTTCAAATTAGATACAACTTGCTTAGTCTCTTGATTTAATAGTTGTAATACTACTAATTGCTATTGCATAAATACGGGTCGAAATAGCAAATATTTCATACTAAACTATAGTAAACTAGTAGAGTTTCAATGGTATTTTTGTTTAAAAAAATTAACACAAGGATATTGATATTGCTTAAGATTTATATGTCACAAATACAAGTCAAATTATTCACAATAAGGGTATACGTCGTAATTGCTAATGAGACAAGAAAAGGAGGAACAGCATGGGTGTCCGTAGGAATTATTCCAGGGATGGCCAAAGTTTTCCGGGGGGGGGGGGGCAGCATAGTGTGAAATTGTGAATTGGATAAAAATTCATATACACATGCTGAATGAATAAAGCAAGAATT
>NW_013675561.1:0-19063 GCF_000517525.1 Limulus polyphemus
CATCGCAGGCCAGTGTTATTATTGAAACCGCATTTTGTTTCGAATTCTGAAAAAAAAATTTATAATAATCTTACTAATTCATCTATCTTTGATAAATAAAATAACTGTTTAGAACCTCTTAAAAACGCCACCATGTAGGGAAATCAAAAAGAAAGAACAACATTAAACAGCTGAAGACGTTGATATGGTGTTATTCAGCAAGAAAAAAAACAACAATGTAGTATTGTTATAATGATGTATATAGAATTTGTATAACACATACTGCATCATAGGTCGTGTTATTCAGGATCTAAGATTGAGCGCTAACCGTTTTATACCCTTATTAATTTACACTTGTAATAACGCTATATAAAATTTATTTAAAATAAATTCATCTATAAACAATACCTTTACATATAATTGCTTTATATATCCGTTGTTTACGTTTATAATGATATTATAATATTAAAATATATTAGTAATGAAGTCGTTTGTTTAATAGAAGATACTTCTAGACATAATTGTCTTATATATTCGTTCATTTGCGTTTATAAGACATATAAAATAAATTAAGAAGTATATTGTCTCTTTACTAGGAATGATATTTAGATATAACGGCCTTATATATCCACCAATGTACATTTATAATGGTATTATATAAAATAGGAATAATCTACCTATAACGTCCTTGCGTTTCTGTTAATATACAATGATACTATTACTACATAAAATATATTAAGAAGCAAATCGTCTGCCCTACAGGAAAGATTTGTTGGTATACCTACTTTAAATACATCCCCTAACTTTCTTTTATAAATAACACTATATAAAATGTATTAAAAAGCAATTTCTATTTTTGTTTCTAAGTATAACGCATTTCGAAAAGCATGCTACAGAATTAGGTGCTACCCTGGGTAAAAAAGAAACCTTTATCCTATCTTCTACAATACCTTGTTACTCTATTTAACTAGGTGGCCGGAACTGAGCGCTTCTCGTGTAAGGAGTTGTTCCTCTCTGATTTACGGTAGGGTGGGGTTCAGTGATTTTCCACCTCCAAGGGTTTGATTCTGAAGTTTCATAATAGTGTTGTCCCTTAAAAGGATACGTAATTTCGTCATACACGTAATACTTGTTTATTAGGATAATAGATTATGGCTGGTTAGCTTTAATGATCTGGCTAAAATATCTTCTACGTAATAGACGCGAACTGCATCCGGGGGAGTGTGCGATACTGTTTGAGACTTACAGTGCCCCCAAAACGATTTTACCCTAATGCTAATCCACGTTTTACAAACACTTAAACATGCTCTTTCAACGTAGAAAAACATTACCGGACAAAAAATTTCATTGCCCATCAAAGTCTTAGATTTCTCTTCTTATTCAGCAGAATCCTGGTTTGTCTTTAAACACTCCAGAAATGCCTAGTACTCACAAAGCACGTGATTTCTCATATGAATGGGTACTTTACGTTCTTATCAAGTTCTCTAACGTTGATTCATTATACAACATTCCGTTCTTAACCATCTAAGGAACTCAGTCAGTATGATAAAAAGCATCTCCATTATGAGGTGGGTGAACTACTTTGATTTAAGAGCCAGAAGCTACTTTTCTACATCCAATACATCGCCTACACAAGCGCTTGCGGTGATATTAGGAATGAGATTGCGTACTAAGGTAACGAAAACTCTGCATCTAGCTGGATACTTTCTTTTACTTATTTCTTAACGTCTTTAGGGAATAGCGAAATTAGCAATATATTCCGTTTCGAGGAAGATTCAAAGACGATCATATACATTTTTAGTAATAACAATTAGTATTTTTTAATTATCTTAATGATGATAATGAATATGAATTTTAAACAGCTGAAAGCAAGTTTATTGACAAGCCCAAATCGACCAGAAATACAAGCTATTCATATAGCAAAGAAAAACAAAAAACAAAAAGGAGCATGTTCTGGTTTGGATTTCCAAAAAAAGGTTATGAACTGCATCAAGAAATCTAAGCATTCAATAATAATAGAAATTATAAATTATATTTAAAACCTACAAGAACGAACAAAAGGAAAAAATTTATAATTTGTACTCAACGAAACAAAACTCTCGAAAAAGAAATTGTATATTAAGATGTGATAAAATGTAGTTTAAAAGAATTTACTTATCGTTTCTTTATGAAATATGAGTTTCAAAACTCATATGCTATATTCAAAAAGGACCTAAGTGTACACTATATATCGAAAGAACATTTATTACTAAATTAAGATACAAATTAATTGGCGTTTTGTACACATCATAAAACATCGGTATTTTGAAATCGGAGAATAAATAAAAATGAAGTCTTTAGAAAGTTTTCTCTGTAATGGTTTTTAAACATAGAAATACAATTTTAGATAAACTTGATTTGAAACAAATTCAGCAAATATTAAGTTTTCTTAGCTAATGAATATTTTTCTTAATTTGGGCAAATCATGATCATCGTATACTTCTACGCAAATGTAGCATGAAAAACAAAAGCCTTGAAAATTTTACTTTGATTAATTTTGTTTGCATAGACGTTATGTTTTATTTAATATCCTAACAACGTCATTAGTTAGAGCAGTTATTCTCCACCTTTTTTAACTCACGCCCCACCGTGAGCAATTTTGGTATTTGCGCCCCCCTCCTACCCAAAAATTTTTTGTATAACGTTAGAGTTATACATACACCTAGGGTAGATAATGCGTTATTTCAGCGATGACATTCCGGTACAGAACAGTAAGAAAATGTTTGTGATATATTGTATTTTTCAAAATTATAATTTTTGTAATTTATTGCAGCATCATTCAAAGGTTTGACGCGTCCCCACTAAAGGGGACACACCACGCCGGTTGCGAACTGATGACTCGGGGTCATTTGTAAAATGACGTTTATTTGGATTGACATTCAAAACTTTTTCACCCTTTGTGAATCTTTAGAGAATTACATTTAGAATTGCATGTGTTCTGTTGCGTTTTAATTGTTTTTTTTCAAGTAACCTACTATGAATTTGAATTTTACTTTGAATTTGTCAAGTCTCGATCTCCACCTCTTTTTGTCTTCGTCTCTAAACTCTTCATGGCACCCCAGACTGCTTGTTCAGCCACTGTCAAACATATCATGTCAACATAATATCTTCTATCAAGCTCAACCCACTGGAATCGATGTACAGCTCACACCACCATCACGAGTGGGGCGAAGAAACGCAGAAGCTTCCAAACACCCCTGGTAATCCCCCCGAGGTTTCACCACGGTGGGATTTTATACCAAAATTCCTGCCAAGATTTTGATTTGATTCCTGCTATGATTGTGTAATTTAAAACGTGTAAGCGTATTAAGAAAACCTTTCATTGTGTTATTCTGATTAAAAACACATTTTACTTTGTAAGAGAGAACATTATATTTTTCTTTATTTTTCGTGGTGTTGGGGAATGGATAACACGTAAAGAAAAGAATATTTACAGAACCCATAGTGGCCAGCAATGGGTACAGACTACTCATTACTCCAAAATGACTAATAATGAATGTTTATTTTAAGCTAAATTACCTAGAATTTAATATATATATATTATTTACCAGTTGATATGCGATAAATTATCTAATGTTTTTGATGTTATAACAAGTATATGCAATTCAAAAACACATTTTTCTCTGAAAAAATACACAAGTTATTGAGTATACCCTATACCAGTTTATATTTAATGAGAAAGTCGTATCAGAATAGGAGTTAAAATATTAGTTAGATACTTAGATTCCTCAAAAAATATTTCAAGAACTCAGTAGAATATTGCAATATAAAGTTGTTCAATATTGTTTTTTCTTTCTCAAAAATTATCATACATTAAAGAAGAAATTTTTACCTTTGATAAACAATGTAAAAACAGTGCTCTTTGTCTCATAAGACTTTTAATTTCTTATTTACGTTATATGTTTATAACGTTACTACCATTTCCTCCGATGTAAAGTAACTACTCGAGGTAAGTTAGTTTGAACTACATTTGTTAACAGTGAAACATCACAAAAAAAAAGAACAAATGTTACTCTTGCTTACACTGAATGTATTTATACAGATAATTACATTATTGTGACTAAACGCAATAGAAAATCGAACATTAATTGCATTAACGTTAGATAACACTATAATCAAACATAGAAGAGTAAGGCGTCCGTGGAGAATACTGTTCAATATTTTTCTAACGACACATAATGCTGCACAGTGAGGTGTTTTTACTACACATTTAAAAAAGATCAAACTTAAGTTTTAGCTTGGTTTTAAAACATTCGAAAATTTTATGCGTGTATATTTTATATCTTAAAAAAAAACATCTATACTATTATTCTGCTTGTTTGTATGTACGACCGTTATGCTTTTTGGCCGAGAACCTGCTGCATAACCATACGTAGTTAGAAAGTTTCTCCAAGAAAAACCGTGCATGCGCATTATTCACTCGACGACAAACAGTTTGCCTGCAGCAGCCCCTTCTTGTTTCATACAGCAATTGTAGCGACTTGATCACTGAGCTTTGCAGCTTTTAACAACAATAGGGCAATGTAAATACACTTTATTAACCATTTTGTACAACAGAACATAAAAACTTATCAAAGATTAAAAAAAGGTTTGACTTTAGGTCGTAGAATAACATTATAAGTTTATTTATCGATAATATTAAGTAGAGTAAAGTTTAGTCCTAACTAAACTAAAGTAAAAAAAAAAAAACTTACACAGGTTACAGTGTTAATTTATCTCTTTATCGAACTTAGGCCTGACATATTGTATTGTGCTAGAAGTGTTATATTTAAAGAAGTACTGTTACGATAAAGATACTAATTTGGCCGGAAATGTTTTGCGTGTCTCTGCTAGTAATATTTATTGTGGTAATAGAGAATTTTTATATGCAAAAAAAAATTAATTTCGTTGACCACTATAAAACACTTGTTACTTCATTCTTGAATGGCTACTAGAAGGTTTCATGACAATATTTATTAAACATTCATACAGCAGTCGTGGCCGAGTGGTTAAGGCGATGGACTCGAAATCCATTGGGATTTTCCCGCGTAGGTTCGAATCCTACCGACTGCGTTAGTTTACTTTTTCCTTGTTGTTAAAAAAAATATTATTATGGCGATGAATTTATTAATATTTTCTTAATTATAGTAACTTTTATTTATTATAAGCCTTGAAAATGTACAAATGGACTAAAAGACCTCAAACAAAAGTAAGGTTTTGTTAAGTATCTAAGAAAATATTTTCATTACAGCGTTACTTTGACTCACTGGATGATTGAATCATCATAACTGTAAAATAAATTATTTAATAATAAGTTACGTATGAAAGTTACGCCTTTGAAAAAGGCGTTATTATGACGTATTTATTTAATAATTTTATTTAGTGAACAATAATTGGGTGAATTGTTTTAGAATATTGTTACGTCTCTGGTCGTTAGTTAATTTTCCGTAAAAATTATTTCCGAAGAAACTTTAGCGATACAAGTCCTTTCTTAAATAAAACTGGTTTATTCTTTCTGAATACAACTTTGCAATACACTTAATTTTTACAGTCATGCTATAACAAACGCTATAACTCACAACGAACGTCTCACGTGCTCGACTCAACAATACGTCTCTCTCTGTCCGCAGTTCAATTACCCATTACATTACGTGTGGTGTAATCTGTGTTTGTTAAAGATAGCCAAAATAACCAGCTATATGTGTGGTGTAATCTGTGTTTGTTAAAGATAGGCACGATAACCAACTATGTGTGCGTTATCTGTGTTTGTTAGAGATAGGTACGATAACCACTACGTGTGTGTAATCCATGTTTGTTAAAGATAGACATGATAACCAACTTTGTGTGTTTAACCTGTGATTGAATGATGGCTATATGTACAAAGACACAATTAAAACGTTTTCATTGTCAGTAACGTGGTCACATTGCTCGTGTTTGTCATATTCCTTCTCATCCACAGACGTAGTCCACGTAACTTGGTAAAGTGGTACCTATTGTTTCGGATTTGGCAAATCGGGAGATGAAGAAGCATCTAAAGCCAAAGCTTTTGTTAATGACGTGTTATTATTACAGGAATCATAAATATGGGTTCTTTCTGTGAAAAGGCAAAAGTCAAGGAGTCAACCATCTTTCTATTGGATGAGTAGAGCCATAATCACTTAAATTTGGAATCTCAGCCAAATAACAAGACACTCCCCCTGCCTACACCTGTCTCAGGTCCTACTTGAGATTATGGCTTAGTAGCTAATAAAGATATCTCGTGCCTTAGTATTTGATACGGGGTCTCGTCTGATTGGAAATAACCCCGGATGGAATAGATAGAAGAACTAATAAATCACATTGGTGCTGTTATTAATACGACATGACTAATAAATGTTAGATTAGATTTGGTGTTATTTTTGTTTCTAAACAACAGTGTTTACTAAGTTACAGATTAGGCCTGTTTAAAACGTAGATGAATTACGGAAGTAAACAAGAACATTATAAAAATGCCTTCTCTGAAGCATTACTTTATACTTAACTCAATGCATTCTTGTAAACCTTATACAAAATTAGGATGATGCAATCGTCCAATGACTCAAATTATGATATAACAGAATAACTTTGAAGCTCTCTAATAAAACTTTATTTTCAATAGTTATGTTTTAGATATTATATGATCAAGAACATACGTTACGAACATCACCGACGCTACAATTAATTTTTATCGAACACAAACCTAACGCGGTCAAATATAGCTTTTAAGTAGCATGTCCCTAAAATCAAGTAAAGTTTGGAGAAGTTAACGGTAAGAATCTTTATTACTGAATGTTAATTTATGTTTTAAATTGAATTGTCTCTCAGAACCAACATTGTTTATCAAAGTTACAAACAAAAAAAAATTATCGCAGTCGGTAGGATTCGAACCTACGCGGGAATATCCCAATGGATTTCTAGTCCATCGCCTTAACCACTCGGCCACGACTGCTGTCGAAGAATTATATTGAGGTAGTGATATACTGATATCGATAAATTAACGTACAAAACATTTCGTTAAATGTTGATCATATAATATGATGTATTTTATGATTTAACGAAGAATTATATTTTATAATTCAAGTGTTTTAGTGCCATTTTAACTAGTGAAAACTTTAATATTGTTTTTTAACTGTACATCACTATAGTTATATTGCACCTCTGAACTCTCGAGGAGTGTTCTATATTGTATTAATTAAATGTGCAGCTTTTGTATATATATGTATGTATGTCTAGATAAAACTTCCCGCGAATCTGGAGCTTGTAGGATCAAACTTGACAGGATGGCCTAGAGGACACCACACCCCTTATGTATATGTTTGTTTGTTTGTAATTAAGCACAAAGCTACACAATGGGCTTTCTGTGCTCTGCCCACCACGGGTATCGAAAACCAGATTCTAGCGTTGTAAGTTCGCAGACATACCGCTGTGCCACTGGGAGGCTTATCTATATGACATACCTCACCTACCTAGGCCTAATATAGGGGCCTAGATGTAGGTTTACAGGATCGATAGAACATGTTTCGCCATCGTATTTTGTGGTCTTGTTCCCCTTAACCCCACCCTCTGGATCCCGAGGACGCCATTTTTGAAGCAGTACTTAAACCACTACTCACAAGAAAGTGAGAAAACATTCGACACTGTATGGCACAACGGGTTAAAATACCAAATGTCACAAAATCAACTATCGCTGACTTTCCAAGTTTCTAGACAACAGGAAAATGTGAAGGGTTAATAAAACCTGGTACACTGAACTATAAGATATAAACTGGAAAATATTATTTCTTTACAAATATCTTTATTTCACAACGTCAGTGTATTGAATACTACACCCCAAGGTAGATATCTATATATACGACAACCTAATCCTAAACAAACAGTGGTGAAGGAATTGATGTGACAAACGCAATCATTGTTTTACTTGTAATGGAAAGAAATTAATGTTAGAAAAAAAAGTAAAATGAGATTTGAGAATGATAAAGAACAACATTAAATTATTCATGTTTTGATCTCCTCGTTGAACATTTCATAAGTTTACATTTTTTATTTTTAACTTGGTGTGATGAAAAATGTTAGATGTTTTATTATTAACTTTATTGCTTTCGTTGACAAACCATTTTTCTTTCAATATAAGTAAATAAAAACGCTTGAATTTATTGCTAAATAAATAGATATGATAAATGTGTCTGTTCTCATGTATACTAAGAAACAAATCAATTTGAAACATTTAATAACATTCAGCATGTTTCTCAGAGCACTCTCTAACAACTGTTGCGCTTGTCACACCCATTCCTACCCGATTGTTTATTTAGGTTTAGATTGTCGTATCAAGACATCTAACCTGGGGTGTTATATCCAATACGTTCGCCTTCAGAAGAATGAACAATTAGAAAAAGATAATTTTTACAATTTATATTCTATAGTTCAGTGTACCAGGTTTTCTCAGCCGTCCTTTAACATCAGTTAATGTTGTGTAGTTATGGGAATTTACAGACGACACAGAAAAATGAACTTCGTCTACTAATCTTCAACATAATGGATGGGAATACCGAAGATTATGCGGACATCCTTCATTATGTTTTGTTTTATTAGAAAACATATAGTTAAAAAATTGTTAATATGTTGTTATAAAAGTAAAAGATATGACTATCTCAATATAACAATTCAATAGCAGTTATGGCCGAGTGGTTAAGGCGATGGACTTGAAATCCATTGGGATAATCTCGCTTAGGTTCGAAACCTACCAACTGCGAGTGATAAACTTTTTAAAACATTCGGAGAAATCGAATTGTTCGATCTATAGTATTTGTTCGACTATTTCACTGACAATTTTATGTACTAATTTCGATCAGTTCTTCTAAAGCCAAGTGAAATATCATATAAGAAACTATATCTTAGGACATATTAAGGATAACTAATAATATATATTTATATTAAGACGTTTAGATTTAGTTTCTTGCAAACTAAAGTTTAAAGATATGAACTCTACGGATTCTGATTATTAAATGATTAGTAGTGATTCAATGTTCTGTTTATACAGAATCTTTTTTTATTCCATATGTAAGAATTTCGTCACTATGTATATTATTTTTATTCTTTAGGTTCTATATTTAAAACTTCTTCATTACTTCTATTAGAGAAAATAATTATAAAGCATTCCATTCAAATAAGTAAATATCGCAGTCGGTAGGATTCGAACCTACGCGGGAATATCCCAATGGATTTCTAGTCCATCGCCTTAACCACTCGGCCACGACTGCTGGAAGATACTTTTTATATGAAGGTTATTTCTTAGCAGGAATTGAAATAAAATTGGGTCATTCTAAAGATTATACTAATACCAACATCATGTCATTTATTATTTAGCTAAGAATTATGTCAAAAACTTTTGTGATGCCCTGTTAAATTATATCTCGAAACATCTTCTCTATAAGAAACAGCAGATCTTTTGAAATTCTCGAAAGGGTTAATTAATTTTTCTGTGACATCTAGAAATTCTTATAACCATAGTAAATATTAATAAATGATAAAGAACCGTGAATGGTTTAGAGAAACTGGTCAATTGAACTATAAAATGTTATTCTTTTCTCAGTGATGTTGTATATATGGTGAATCATTTCGATTGTACAGTTCAACTCTAAACTCTTTTCAGAGGGTGTTGTGCGGAAAGTCCAGTAACTGCCCCAGTGTGAACTGAGAATATAATTATTCAGTACTGTTTACAGGAATTTCTCTACAATGTGATTGTGGAAGAAATAATAGTGTGTATGGAGAACGTGGGTACATATATGAAAATATTACCCTTTACTTAATGGTGATAATTCGAACTTACAAGAGAACATTCCAGTTGATTTCAATGCCTTAATGAACGAAGGCTGGAAATGAATTTACGGCCCTTATCCTAAAAAGAACAAAAAGATCCACGTCTGTAGTATGAACCTCATCACATTTCCAATTTCAAATGTAGTCAGTAATGAAAGTACCTTCTCAATCGGAAATCGTGATGCTTCAGAATTAAACTCCGAGCAATCCTTATTACAGAAACTTGATCCACCTGGGAGCTAACTACTAGGTCGAATACGCTCTCCTGTTACGCAATTGGATCCACAATTATAATTCTCACAAACGAAATATTTTGATCGCAAATATTTCGAAATTTCGCATGTTTAAACCCCATGAACGACCATGCTAGTTCTTTTAGTCCTGGGGGCGTTAAAAGTCACGGTTGAACCCACTTCTTGACTAATATAGCCCAAGAGGTGGCGGTACTGACTAATTGTCTTCATTCTAGTCTACAACTTTTAAATTAGGCACGGTTAGCGCAGATAGTCCTCGAGTAGCGTAAAAAAATAACTACCCGCCCCACATTTTAAATGATATTACCGACTAAAAATGGTCTTTTGAAACAACTCTAGCTCTGCTTCAGTGTGGGCTCTCGCTTCATTTGTGTATTGTGGTATCATAGAAACCATTCCTAAATTCAACAACAAATTGCCAAGTCTTATGCATTTCATTCATAAAGAGGTTTGATTAATAATAATAATTTATGTTTGGTTTTATCTTCACAATTTAATATTTGTTGAATAAGCTTTGAATTCTCCACTCTTGGAAATTTACTATAAGAATGAACATGTTTGAAGAAGAATTATCATAAAAGTTATTATGATTATATATACTTCATTGTATCTCAATATTGTCGTAATGACACATGATGTGTTCTTATTTTTTTAAGCTTGTTCTTCACGTGTATTTACTACGGGATTTTTTAAAACTTTGTTTTTATTTTGTAACACATAGTCTGAAGACGGATATAAGAGTGATTTCTTCCAATTAAAAACAACCTAAAACTCCAAATATAAACTGTATTTTATTCGACTCAAAAGTACTTGCCCTCATCAGGGATTGTTCTAAATCGGTACGTGCATGATGTGAGTCTATAGACGAAACGAATGGTCTTCCCATGTTAAACTGAAGCAAACGGGGAAGAACTAAAATCTGTAAAAACAAGTATTATATAGAATAAAAAGAAATCGTTCAACACAGGTAAGATTCCAATATTTGTGTACAACAAATAAATAAATCTTTATTCTTTAGTTTATTTAAACTTATGAAATCATGATTATTAAATATTGAAAGATGAGATAATTATACAAAACTGTTTTTATTGTCTTTTTATCATTTTATGCGACAACCAAATCCTAGTCAAACAATGGTGTGGAAATGGGTGTGACAAGTGCAACAGCTGTTAGAGAGAGCACTGTGACATCTAACCTGGGGTGTTATATCCAATACGTTCGCCTTCAGAAAAATAGAACAATTGAAAAAACATCATTTTTACAATTTATATTCTGTAGATCAGTGTACCAGGTTTTCTCAGCCGTCCTTTAACATCAGTTAATATTGTGTAGTCATGGGAATTTACAGACGACACAGAAAAATTAATTTCTTCTACTAATCTTCAACATAATAGATGGGAACACCGAAAATGTTCGGTTATCCTTTACTATGTTTTGATTTACTAGAACATATAGTTAAAGAACTGTTAATATGTTGTTTTAAAGTAAGATATATCACTACCTCAATATAATATTTCGACAGCAGTTGTGGCCGAGTGGTTAAGGCGATGGACTTGAAATCCATTGGGATTTTCCTGCGTAGGTTCGAATCCTACCAACTGCGAGTGATTAACTTTTTAAAACATTCGGAGAAATCGAATTGTTCGATCTATTGTATTTATTCGACTATTTCACTGACAATTTTATGAACTAATTTCGGTCAGTACTTCTAAAGCCATCCCTTACAAAGTTAAGTATCATATGAGAAAGTGTATCTTAGAATATATCAAGGATAACTAATATTTATATTAGGACGTTTAGATTTAGTTTCTTGCAAACTAAAGTTTAAAGATATGAACTCCAAGGATTCTGATTATTAAAAGATTAGTGATGATTCAATGTTCTGTTTATACAGAATAATTTTTATTACATATGTAAGAATTTCGTCACTATGTATATTATTTTTATTCTTTAGGATCTATGTTTAAAACTTCTTGATTACTTCTTTTGGAGAAAACAAATAGTATTTTGGCCAAATAATCATTCAAATAAGTAAAATGAAATATCGCAGTCGGTAGGATTCGAACCTACGCGGGAATATCCCAATGGATTTCTAGTCCATCGCCTTAACCACTCGGCCACGACTGCTGGAAGATACTTTTTATATGAAGGTTATTTCTTAGCAGGTATTAAAATAAAATTGGATCATGCTAAAGTTTATACTAATACCAACATCATGTCATTTATAATTTAGCTAAGAATTATGTCAATAACTTCATACTTCTTCAACTTTTCTGTCACTCTCTGTCATTTTATTCCAGGACTGATAGGCCAGTAACGCGTTACGCCCTCTCCCCGACCACGAGACTAAAACTACAGAGCATACCAACCATGGTTAATGAATGAGTAGCTCTATAATCTTATATAATATGCGAACCGTGGTGTTTGTCCGAGTGTTCGTCTGTCTCATGTATGCTGAACAGGACAATAGAAAAACAATTTAAACATGAATAATAAAAAGTATTTGAATATAAAAATATTTTACATACACATATCACTCTGTCATATATGAATGTATGGAAGATTAAAATGAACCTCCATTGAGTTCTATATAATACACATTTTCACAATTTGTTCCAACTGTAGCAGCCTTTTTTAAGGTTACGACCATGCTAATCTTTGCCTTTCACGTTGAACAAACATGGTTGATCAGAGTACATATCAATATTGAACAAACATGGCAGGTCAGAGTACATATCAATATTGAACAAACATGGCAGGTCACAGTATATATCAATATTGAACAAACATGGCAGGTCACAGTACATATCAATATTGAACAAACATGGCAGGTCAGAGTACATATCAATATTGAACAAACATGGCAGGTCAGAGTACATATCAATATTGAACAAACATGGAGGTCACAGTACATATCAATATTGAACAAACATGGCAGGTCACAGTAGGATATCAATATTGAACAAACATGGCAGGTCACAGTACATATCAATATTGAACAAACATGGCAGGTCACAATACATATCAATATTGAACAAACATGGCAGGTCACAATACATATCAATATTGAACAAACATGGCAGGTCACAATACATATCAATAAAATGACTCATTTCAATAAATATCCAAACTTTCTAGTTTTTGTAGAGGTTCACATCTTGTATAGTCACATGATGGATATGCCATATGCTCAAAGAGTCTCTCCTGATTGGCCAAAAGCAAAATGTTTCTCAGAGTAAATTCCATGCACATGTAGTGTAGAAGCATGTTTCCTTGTTTCAGTAGGCATTGAAACATTTAGCATACACAAAGAAACTTTATCTCGAAACATGCTTCTTCGAGTAATCTGGTTTAGAGATTATAAGTATAAAATTCAAGATATGATCCTTATAGTGGGTACAGCACACATAGCCCATTACACAACGTTTCCCTTAACAACAAACTGTATTTATTTTACACTGAATAAATTTTATTCATTTTTAAGTGTAATACTGAGTTGCTCTTGTTTTAAGATAACTCTTTGTTTTTGTCAGCTTTAATATAATTGAGCTGATTTCTTTGGATATGAATACGTTAGAATGTTTATAGTTTGTTATTAATAAGTTTTGTGGCGTTACAAACATTAAGAGCACAGGGTGTAAAAATATTTGATTTAATTTCGCTTTTGAACTAGTTAATTGCTTACGTAAATCTAAATACAAACCTATCCAGAATCGGTAGCTATAAAGTAATGTCCTGATATATATATACGATGTTCAACTTTTGTCACTTCGAAAATATTCGTCAAGTATATTCAACAAAAGAGAGAGATTTGTCTACCTTTTCACCCAAATTCTTTTTTAACATATAGTTTATTGTATGATTTGTTATGACTAGCATAAAATACCCGCGCTCCGTTGCGGAGTTTAAAAGAGTCTCTCGTGTTTTGTAAAGGCCCCAATTTATCGATCCAATTCTTCCATTATCCCAAATTAATTTTATAGCTATCCCTAGAAGGGCCCGTATCCTTTAAAAAAAAAGTGTTATCGATAAGGGCAATCTTGGGCCACATTTAGTCCTCTATCAAGTTTGGTCTTGCTAACTCCAAAACTGTGGGAGGAGTTAGTGCACAAACAAACTGAAACACATAATATTAATATATTCCTAAAATGCGATTTACCTAAACTGGTAAAGCGATAAAGGTGTCCAACAAAAAATAAATTATTTTCCTTCTCGCATTTTCTGTGTCAGAAGCATATTGATGCTGAATATCAGTTTATCCTTCGCATTTTCCTGTAAAGCTCGTTTACAAGCAGGATAATTTAATAATATATTTGTATTATGATTACGTAACAACAAGTTTATGGTATAATAAATGCAAGTATTCTTAGAACATAATAATAGCTATTACTATAGATATTAAATTCTTTAGGTGTTGTTTGTTACGAAAAACATTTGCATATATACTTATATTATGGAGTTTGACTATTCGAAGTTTTGTTTGAAATGGGATATTTATTATTCAATATAACCATTTCGTCACAAGGTATGTGTCCATATTTTAGGTTGTTCTGCAACAGATTTAAAAATATTTGATTATTTATATTTCATGAAAATCATTACATTGGCAAAAGGAGTGGACGTTATAATAGAACATTTCATTCGAGAAAGATATGTCTCAGTCGGTAAAGGCTTCTGTGTATTATTGAATTTCATGAAGTAATTATATTTATAGGTTATTTGTATAAAGTATGTAGAAGGGGGAACTAGTAGCAGTCGTGGCCGAGTGGTTAAGGTGATGGACTAGAAATCCATAGTTCGAGTGTATCAAGTCTGTGTTATTAACTCCATACTTTACATATATGACCCCCCCCCCACACACACACACACTCCACCCAACACACACTATACATATACACGACCTAGAATGGCCACACGAAGTTCAATCACAGAAGCCTCACAGTGTGAGTGCGTCAAGGCTCTGTTATTAGCCCCCACATACAAACTCCACCCAACAAACACTATACATATATATGAACTAGAATGACCACACGAAGTTTAATCACACAAGACTGTCAGTTTGCAGATGACATTTCAAGATGATGTTCTTCCTTCAAAGAACAACAACTACACCAAACATAGACCTGTTGCTCCAAGTTGAGTGTAATTGTAAATCCACAAAAATCACAACTAATAGTGTTCAGTAGGACATTGTGTAAAAAAACCAAGCCTAGTTCAAATCAAACTCCATGATGATATCATTAAAACATGTAAATACTTAAGTATCACATTTGACACAAGACTCAAGTGGAACAGAAATATTACTAGAATTGTTAATAAAGCCATTCACCGTATTAACATATTAGAAGCTGTAAACAGCAAACTATCAATCTCTAAAACCCTTCCATGGATTTACAGTTTATCCATACATATCCGATCGTAACTACCTCAGAATTGAGAACCAAGCACTCACAATGATAACAAAACTATCTACAAACACCATTATCAAAGAACTCCATAGATTTTACACATCAGCTAAAAAGCACTTTAATACAGCAATTAATAAATATCTACTAACTTCCTTTCGATGTGGGAAGGTATAGTTATCATCTAGGTGTGATTAGTTTTTCAAGAAGTGGGAGAACACATCTTCTGAAGTGATATCTTCTAGGAGTGTCGCCTAAGTGAAATACTTCCTGCTACCTGGACTTTTTCATCATCATTAGTACATATGACATTATAACCCCCCCCCACACACACACACACTCCACCCAACACACACTATACATATACACGACCTAGAATGGCCACACGAAGTTCAATTACATAAGACTCACAGTGTGAGTGCGTCAAGGCTCTGTTACTATCCCCCCCCCCTACACACACACACACTCCACCCAAACTGTTAAAACTGAATATGGTATGAATCTGTTGAACGAATTTTCCCATATAATTTTGAACTATAACGTTAGCTTGTTTTGTAAATAGAAAAATCATCATTCACCTATGTTTAAAGCAATTGTTATTTCAGCAAAAAAAAAAAGAAAAAAAGGGTAAAATACATCATAAATGAACTAGAATATTTCGACTAATATCCAGTCCCCCGGTGGGACAGCGGTAAGTCTTCGGATTTACAATACTGAAATTAGAGGGTCGATTTCCCTCAGTGGACACAACAGATAGCTCGATATGGCTTTGCTATAGGAAAACACACACTCACAATTCAAAGAATATCCCAATGGATATCAGATCTACAGCTTTATCTTCTAAACTATGCCTGCGTTATATACAGTTTAGGACTGCATGGGGGAAAAATACAAAAATTAAAATTGTTATTAGTGTATTTTCTTACCATGCATTAAAATAATCACATTTATTCTCCTAAGCAGAAGTAGTAAAACACTTTTTTTTATCAATTATATTTTATTTTTGTAAAATGAAAAGAAAACATTGGATTCGAACCTGCGTCGGAATATCTCAATGGATTTTAAGTAATCTGATTTCGTATTTCACTGCATATTATAAATCCTATATTGGATTTTAGGACTTTGGCAAAGTTTTCTAATAAATACAAAACTTTATAAAGCCAAATTTATTGAAATCTTTGGTGTTCGGTTGTGTATAAGGAAGGAGGCAGTTTTCGTTTATAGACGGAGTTATTATTTGGCTTCTATAAATTCCCATAAGCTATAACCAAAATTGACCTACTTGAAACTATTTTTTACAAGTCACTTTCTAATAAATATAGCACTTACTGTTAGGTTAGGTTTGAAGTCAAGCACAAAGCTACACAATGGGCTATCTGTGCTCTGCCCACCACGGGTATCGAAACCCGGTTCCTAGCGTTGTAAGTCTGCAGACATTCTGCAGACATTAATATCTTAGATTCGAATGAGAACGAGAAACAAAGCATTTAGTTGTAATTGAATTATAGATCTGTGCAGAAATATATTTTCTTAAGCACAGTGTGAATCTTGAAAACTGTATTTTTAGAGAATATAAATCTCATTGTGTATCCTTGTGCTTCACAATAGAAAGTGCTTTGTAGAAGAAATAAATGTTTTTTTTACTTTTTATGTATGTTACTATAATTAGCCTTTTAAAAAATAAAATCAGTTTTTTGTTTTTGTTTTTTATTTTCGCGCAAAGCTACACGAGGGCTATCTGCGCTAGCCGTCCCTAATTTAGTGCAAGGCTAGAAGGAAGGCAGTTAGTCATCACCACCCACCGGGCTACTCTTTTACTAACGAATAGTGGGATTGACCGTCAAATTATAACGCCCCCACGACTGAAAGGACGAGCATGTTTGGTATGACGGGTATTCAAAACCGCGACCCTCAGATTGCGAAAATAAAATCAGTAAAGGTACTGAGCTGCTTTGGTATGAGAAAAGGATGTAAGATGATTGGTTCCCTTCGATAAAACGTGCTGCCATCACAGTGAATTACATGCAACTATTGTTCACACAACCCCTCTGGCAGACGATCGTGAACGTGAATTATTACAGCACGACCACAATATTTTGTATTTGAACCATTTCGTAGAGGTGTAGAAGGCAAAAAAAATGGGGTGGACCAAAGTTTAGTTAACCGATTAATTTTTCTAATTTTGATGCATTTTTACGGGGACAGATTGAAAAGTGGGGTGGAAGGGGGAGTCGCTTACTACGCCACTGTTTTGAATTTTTTGTGGTTAGAAAGTGGATATTTTAGTGGATTCCTCTTTGTTGATTTGATATAATAAGGAATTATAAACAGCCGAGTATGCCGTAAAGGAAACATAGTTTGAGTTCATTGATTTTTTTTCGTAATGTGAGATTCCGTTACGATGAGTAGTTGATGGTTTAAGTTACTTAAATACAGCTGCAAAATGCTACATTTTTTAAAAAACTGCAGTTATGATGATACAGATTGGAGCCATTTTCAACAATCTCAGGATTACATTTTATACAACCTCCAACTATAAGAAGTACATTTTTTAGCTGCGGCATAGCGGCTCAAAGAATGTCTCTGAGTTTTTCAAGTAGAAACATTTAGCTCACAGCTCCGTCATCTCTTGGTCGATTTGAAATTTAATTACAGTTTTCCACTTAGGAGGTCAAACCCTTTCGATTGATATATTTGATCACGCTCAAGGTCTCATAGATTAATTTACTCTAATTCTGCGGCTATTGAGGATTCCCTCTTGTTTAATACTTAAAACAAAGTCTAATATTTGTTTTAACTAGAATGACATCTATAATAAGATAGGTTTCATTTTAAAATATTCTGCTTTTTCGTAATATTCATCATAAATGGTGTAAACCACATTCAAAGTTAATGTGACTGTCTTGCTCCACCTTCCCCAATGAAGATAACGTATCTTTGATTGTTAGCTTTAATGCCATTGGAATGTTTTATTTATGTACATTATTCTAAATAATTAGAGAAACGGTGATTAAAAACGACTAGAAAAGGCAAATGCTGTGAGAATGATAAAAATTTGTTTCTTGAAAATGAATTGCACCAGATTACAGTCACGTGTTGATAGCTTGCATTGTGACTGATTGTTATCCAACCAATCACGAAACACCAAACCAGTACGAACTATATAAAAGCAAAGGCAGTTATACTGTTCCCAGAGGCTTGATGTATGCTCCAGACCCGGTCAAACCAAATCCAGGACAAACTATAATACTCACGAATATGTTCATCCCTCACCAAGCAGCGGGGTAGAAGAGAAGCGGAAAAAAAGCTTCTGAACACCCCTGGTTGTCCTCAAACACGTTGAGGTTGAAAGAACGTAACCAAAATTACCACCCAGAGTTTTAGTATAAGTACTGTGCCAAGTAGTGGAAGGTTATTTCCAGTACAACGTTCAAGACTGAATTACTCCATCACAATTACACTTTTTCGTGGTCAAGGATGCTTCAAATGAAGAAGTGTTTCACTAAAAGCAGTAAACAACAAACTGAAGAGGATACGTGAAACAGGTACTGTTAAGTGAAGTATAATAGC
>NW_013675562.1:0-1354 GCF_000517525.1 Limulus polyphemus
AACAAACAACAACAGCAAGAAATATTTTAAACTATTTTGGACTATCAAGTGACCAGAAGAACCAACAACAACAATATCAAGTATGTTGAACTCTTTAAGGCCGTCAAGAAACAGGGAGAACAAACAACAACAGCAAGAAATATTTTAAACTATTTTGGACTATCAAGTGACCAGAAGAACCAACAACAACAATATCAAGTATGTTGAACCCTTTAAGGCCATCAAGAAACAGGGAGAACAAACAACAACAGCAAGAAATATTTTAAACTATTTTGGACTATCAAGTGACCAGAAGAACCAACAACAACAATATCAAGTATGTTGAACCCTTTAAGGCCATCAAGAAACAGGGAGAACAAACAACAACAGCAAGAAATATTTTAAACTATTTTGGACTATCAAGTGACCAGAAGAACCAACAACAACAATATCAAGTATGTTGAACCCTTTAAGGCCATCAAGAAACAGGGAGAACAAACAATAACAAGAAATATTTTAAACTATTTTGGACTATCAAGTGACATTTTTCGTAGTTACGTATGTTCTCAGGTGGATCAGCGGTAAGTTTACGGACTTGCGAGCTAAAATCCGGTGTTTGAATCCCTATGGTGGACGGCGTACAGATAGCCCATTTTGTAGCTTTGCACTAAGAAAACATAAAAAAACAATCAAAACTACACAAACATCGTTTGAAAAGTATTTGTTTCTTTGTTTTAGAAAGCCACACTGGGAATCGAACCCCGGACTTTAGCGTTGTAAGTCCATAAAAAGTACCAGTTTCACGGGAGACATTGAAAATTAAAATTAGTAACCTGATGTTATTACAACTACTTAGCCGATTATATCCTTATACAAATAAAATCACACTTCTGAAAAAAAAAATATATAACAATAAAATTTTTAAAAATGAACAACACCAAAACAGATATGAAATATCCTCAATTGAAACGTCAGTACAAATGTGGTATATGAAAAAAATCATCAAGCGAAACGTCAGTACAAATGTGGTATATGAAAAAAATCATCAAGCGAAACGTCAGTACAAATGTGATATATGAAAAAATCATCAAGCGAAACGTCAGTACAAATGTAATATATGAAAAAATCATCAAGCGAAACGTCAGTACAAATGTAATATATGAAAAGATCATCAAGCGAAAACGTCAGTACAAAATGTGATATATGAAAAAATCATCAAGCGAAACGTCAGTACAAATGTAGTATATGAAAAGATCCTCAAGTGAAACGTCAGTACAAATGTGATATATGAAAAGATCCTCAAGCGAAACGTCACTACATGACAGTTGTTCTTTATCCTTCAAACCTAGAACGTCCCCCCCCCCAAAAAAAACGG
>NW_013675562.1:2292-4083 GCF_000517525.1 Limulus polyphemus
AAGAAAAATATATCTAACAGTAACATAAAACAGATAAGCTGACGTAAGAAAAATATATCTAACAGTAACATAAAACGGATAAGCTGACGTAAGAAAAATATATCTAACAGTAACATAAAACAGATAAGCTGACGTAAGAAAAATATATCTAACAGTAACATAAAACAGATAAGCTGACGTAAGAAAATATATCTAACAGTAACATAAAGACAGATAAGACAGAAAGTCCTTGACTAAAGACAGAAGATCCACAGCGCTAGTTGATGGCAAGTGGTGTTTTCCTACAACACAAGCGACATCACCAGAATATTTCTTCACTAATAGAAACTTCGTCAACAAAATTTAAAAAAAAAACACGTTTTTACTATTGATTTACGGAAGCTTGTTCCTTAGTGGATGGACGTTCGTTATTATTAGATTCTTATAAAAAAAATATTTTTTTTAAAACCAAAAACAATTACTTTTAATTTCTGTTGTCGCACGGTTTAAATACAGGTTTACTGTTTAAATCAGCATTCAATATATATATATATATATGCAAGAATCCTTTTGTCGGTAAAGCGCTTCTGAACTTCCGTGTAGGCTTATTGTTCTACAGCAGGATGACCGGATGATAACGCACTAACCTTCTAAAGCATTACAAACGTGTTAACCTTAACCCTCAGTTTACAGGTAAATACATATTGCAGAGCCTAACTGTACGTTCATAATCTCACACTTAGAATTTGTTAAGTGCTTGTCTAGAACAAAAGTTATTGTCTGTAGAAGGTTGGGATAAAAAAAAAAAAAAGAACGAAGGGACTAACCTCGTAATCGGCCCTGTGTGGTGATTTTGGGAGGCAACGCGCAGTGGTCTGCAGTCCGGGTTTGATAGCGCGGCGAAACTGTATTCTAACGTGGCAGCTGGCCTCGCTTCCCTGGCGAGCCTTACAGGCGCCGTTACGTCAGACGACGTTAGTCACAGGGGCCAATCTGCAAAACTCGGTGGTGGTTTCGATTTTGTGTGTGCTCTTCTTTGCGTGCGTGCGTTTTAGGTTCTCGTGCTATCTACATAATTATAAAGGGGGGAAGGAAATCTAGAGGAAAACGGGTTTTTTTTGAGCGGGTAATTCTACTGCCTATTGCCTGGAAACCCGTTTGAAACAAACCTTTGATATGCCTACCTTCGTCACCCACGAGATCTTGACGTTTTCTCTCATCAAATATTTATTTCGTAGTACTGCTAATTACTAAAAGACACAGCCGCCGCTCGACTAGAGCAGGTTTAGAACCAATGCTTCGAGCTGGTCGTGAAACTTTACTGTGTACTCCGTTTATTTGTTATATTTTCTGATCCCGCGTCATGATCGAGATGAGTTTTAATTGGAGATATTAATTAATAATTATCGTTTGTAATGATGCTAATTATAACGTGAACGTCTTACAGTAGAATAAAACACTCGATCTACTGTTCGTGCTAATGAACAAAAGTTAAAGAAAAACCTTTGGTGTTGTTAATGTCTGTAACAAAGAAGCTATATCATAACGCTTACTGTTAAATGTCCAGGTATATCATAACACTCACTGTTAAATGTCAAGGTATATCATAACACCCGATGTTATTCATATACATATATATATAAGTAAGGTATATCATAAAACTCAGTGTTAAATGTCAAGGTATATCATAACACCCGATGTTATTCATATACATATAAAACTATTTGTTTGTTTGTTTGTAATTAAGCACAAAGTTACACAATGGGCTATCTGTGCTCTGCCCACCACGGGTATCGAAACCCGGATTCTAGC
>NW_013675562.1:4399-9932 GCF_000517525.1 Limulus polyphemus
GTTGTAAGTCCGCAGACATACCGCTGTGCCACTGGGGGGGCCTATAAAAGTAAATTATATCATAACACTTGGTAAGGTTAGTCCAGACATCCCAGTTTTAGGCTTTTTTTTTTCTCCTGATCAAAATCAGTAAAAGTATAAAACTGTCCCAGTATCTAAACTTAAATGGTTTGTCATTGAACGCGGACCCTTAGATTTTAATTGGAGTATCACAAACATTACAGTGTTCCCTCCCTCTCCGCAATATTTCCTCAACCTAACCTGTCATTGGGCAGCAGCAGGAATTAAGATTTGAAGTCCTGCCCAAACGCGAATAATAAAACACTAACCAGCAATATCTTTCCTTGAGTTTGTGCGTTTTTTTATCTATTAGTTTTTAACTATATAAACTTTTAATAAATTTTTGTTTGTCCATGATTTTAAAACGGGATACAGTAAACATGGGTTATTGTAAGTTAAACTGTTTTAGGGCTGTAACAGTGTCATTTCGTACAGAATACAATATGTCCCAGTTTTTCACTCTGGATATCTTGTAACCCTAATACTTACTGTTGATTTTACAAAACGAAATTCTTTGTGAAGCGACACCTGGCAGATAAAATCGGTTTGAAAATGTTTAGATGGAACGTTTTCTTTTGTTTGTTTATTTACTGAACGCAAGACTATACTCTATACACTACCCACTGGTGGTATCGAAACCCGATTTGTAGAAAACAGTTAGTTGCCTGAATATCCCTGTAAATGACGTAACATATATTCCTTTCCATCTAGGGTTATAATACGTGATGTTATATTTAACTAACATTCTTATTTACTAACGTCTCTATTAACGTTCCATTTTTCCCTACGTATCTATGGCTACATCTTAATTGCTGACTTAAACAATATACCTCAGTCTTTGTTTCTATGGCAACTATTTTATTAAGTTTTCCCTGCTGATTTAATCAATATTGTTCAATTTTTCTCTATATATAGGTGATCTGCTTTTCTAGTTGTTTTTTGTACAATATATATATCTTTACTATAGCTAGTTAACCAACATTTATTGTTCATTACTCTAAATATACATTTATTGGCAGCTTACTAAACCAACATTTATTGTTCATTACTCTAAATATACATTTATTGGCAGCTTACTAAACCAACATTTATTCTTCCTGCCAATAAATGTATATTTAGAGTAATGCTTACTAAACCAACATTTATTGTTCATTACTCTAAATATACATTTATTGGCAGCTTACTAAACCAACATTTATTGTTCATTACTCTAAATATACATTTATTGGCAGCTTACTAAACCAACGTTTATTCTTCATTACTAATATTACACAAATATTCAGCGACAGAACTCGCGATGACGTCACAGTTTGTCTGCACACAGAATGAAGTTTGTCGCAAGAAAACAAGTAATCGTGACCACGTGATTTTGGGCGAAAATGTAAAAACTACAGAATCTCTTTCAGATACACAATTTTCAACAGAATGTGACGACAATGATTCATTTTATTAAGTATTAAATTTTAATCTACGTGTATTTTTTAACTGTGGTATACAGCACAAAGTCAGGTGTTTATTTCATATTGAGAGCAGTTTAACTTTGTATTTGACGATAGACAGTACTAATATCACTGGTTACATGTAGAGCTGTTTAACTGTGTATTTAACGACAGACGATACAAGTATCAGGGGTCACATGTAGAGCCGTTTAAATGTGTTATTTAACGACAGACGATACAAGTATCAGGGGTTACATGTAGAGCCGTTTAACTATGTATTTGACGACAGACGATACAAATATCAGGGGTTACATGTAGAGCCGTTTAACTATGTATTTGACGATAGACGATACAAATATCAGGAGTTACATGTAGAGCCGTTTAAATGTGTTTTTGACGATAGACGATACAAATATCAGGGGTTACATGTAGAGCCGTTTAAATATGTATTTGACGACAGACGATACAAATATCAGGGGTTACATGTAGAGCTGTTTAACTGTGTATTTAACGACAGACGATACAAATATCAGGGGTTACATGTAGAGCCGTTTAAATGTGTTTTTGACGACAGACGATACAAATATCAGGGGTTACATGTAGAGCCGTTTAACTATGTATTTGACGATAGACGATACAAATATCAGGGGTTACATGTAGAGCCGTTTAAATGTGTTTTTGACGATAGACGATACAAATATCAGGGGTTACATATACGTTTAACTGTCTGCTGTTATGTTCACAAATTTCCTGTGTTACTAAAAAGCACGATTCTTGGGCTGATGATAACTTAAGTATATAGCTTCATTGGTACGTCTCAGATAATAATTTCAAATAGTGTTCAAAACCTAAAATTTGTTACAAGTTTAACTAGGCCTAGCAGTATCCGTTGTTTCTATTGGAACGGTGTAGAATCTTGGAAATTGTTCAGCTTTCTGTTGGTATAGGTTGCACTCTTGAGAGTTGGACTCGAGACATTACAAATAAACAAGCTTTTGCCCAAAACACTAAAACCGTGCAACTATTACTGACAGAAGTTCCTGAAATAAGACCGTTTTATTTATTGAAAAAACAAGGGAAGGAGGCTAGAAAGTAACCGCCGCTCAATTTATCATCACCTGCATGTGAAACTGACATCGTCAGCTTTTTTAAATAATAGTAATAAAAAAAATTGCAAGAAAATATGAGAAACGGTTGCCATGGTTACAAGAAAAGTTAAATATAAATATCCCGAGTTAAAAAAAATATCTATGTTTTAGTTTCAAGCTTTTCGGGAGTAATTATAAAATCGTTAGCCTATAAATAAAATGATTTTGAAGTAAGTGTCTCACAAACATGTCACGCAGTTTGTTATTTTAAGAGTTCTATATCCGCCATTTTCAAAACTGTATTACATTAAAAGACACCTATATAACACCTACAAAACTACCACCATATATGTCAAAGAATCTGGTTGGTTCTGTAAAGTAAAGGCCTGGTCCGAATGATGATCCTAAAGCTAATGTTGGTTACTTTCTTACTTACTGTGGTTTGTTGGTGCGTATTTATAAAAGTCATGATATCTAGTTTGGTTTGAATTTGTCGCAAAGCTACACGAGGGCTATCTGCGCTAGCCGTCCCTAATTTAGCAGTGATAAACTAGAGGAAAGGCAGCTAGTCACATCACCACCCACCGCCAAATCTTGGGCTATTCTTTTACAACGAATAGTTGAATTGATCGTCATATTATAATGCCCCCAGCTGAAAGGGAGAACGTGTTTGGTGTAACGGGGATTCGAATTCTTGACCTGCATATTGGAATCGAGCGCCCTAATCACCAAGCCATGTTAGGCCTCAGCCCTAATCACCAAGTCCTGTTAGGCCTCAGCCCTAATCACCAAGCAATGTTAAGCCTCAGCCCTAATCATCAAGCCATGTTAGGCCTCAGCCCTAATCATCAAGCCAATGTTAGGCCTCAATATAAGGACTGAATATGTTTTACTGGACCAGGCAAACATCAGTGAACGAAACGATATTCAATTAAAAACCAATATAAATCTGAAACTAAAACTAGAAACGAGTGAAGGAAAGAAAGGAATATTGTTTACGTTCTAAAGAACCTACTTGCCAAATGATTCGGGTGTCCCTTGTGTTTGTGGCAGTTTTCTTGTGATAAAAGTGTCCCGCGTGACAGAACGACGACTTAAACTATATTTATTTATTTATTTCCGTCACTCGTTTCTAGTTTCAGTTTCAGATTTATATTGGTTTTTGGTTTTTACTATAAGATTGTTATTTTCAGAAATATTGCACTTCTTATTGTATAAGCTATTTTTTTAAAATCTGATAACTTACACACTTCTATTATATTTTTTTTCAGTAAACTTTCTTCTGGTTCTTGAACGTTAGGCCTGAAGTAGGGTTAGGTTTCAAACCATTTGTTTCAGTCTTCAAGTTCCTTTTGATATGGTGGTGAACGAGAGCTTTGTATTCTGACTTTCTGTGATTATTGAGGTCCATGAAAAGCCTAAAGTTTTAAAGAGACTTTCCTTTTTCTTGTACAGTCAAAAATTCTAAAAACTGTAACGTGTTACGCACATTGTAAGACCTTAAACGATAACGGTATCAGCGTCACACTGTGTGGGCTCAGTAAGATCCATATTTATGCTAATTTTATCATATTGTTACACCTCCAGTCGTTAGTTAATTTTCCGTAAATTCGTTCCGACGAAACTTTAGCGACACAAGTCCTTTCTTAAATAAAACTGGTTTATTCTTTCTGAATATAACTTTACGATACACTTAATTTCAACAGTCGCTCTATAACAACGCTATGTCTCACGTGGCCAACAATATTTTGTCCGCATACATTCAATTACTCATTACCTCTGTTGTCCCGTCACGTTGTCAACGTCTTATATATACAAGACTAACACATATCTAGTAGTCTCCCGATAATTCACGAAGGTTCGAGAGAAGGAGTGGCGTGATACTAGTCACGTGACCTCGATGTCGTAACAATATTGTGTTAGATAATGTTCGAAGATGGAATGAACGTTGTTAGTAATGGTACAGTTTTTTTTCAGACCCCACCAAATAAGTTTATTAATTTTTTCATGTCCTTTATTTTCTGCCATATATCTGCATATAAAGCTGAACATATTTTAAATTTTGAAGTAAGATGGAATAAAAATACAATTTTTACATCAACATGGAAGTCACTGAGCAAACTGGAAAGAACACTAGTACAAAGACCTGAAAATCCGTATGGTGTTATGTTTACAAATTTCATGTGTTGTTATTGTAAAAAATAAGTCGCCTCTTTCTGGTGAAAAATTGCAGTAAGTGGAACAAAATGAAAGAAACATTTATATTAATTAAACTGGGCACAACATATTCGTTTTCTTCAGTCAAATATTGGCTTTCACTGACTGCTACACACGACACTTTCATCAACTCTTGATATCTCTAAAACCGAGTTATTTCTTACATTTTATTTTTATTAAAGAGTATCAGAACAATTCATTTACGTGTTGTTTAAAATATGATTTTCGTTTCTACTCTTCTTGTCTACTCAAATACTGGTTGGGACATTGTCTATTTAAATATTGGTTGAGATATTGTCTACTTAAATATTGATTGTGATATTGTCTACTTAAATATTGGTTGGGATATTGTCTACTTAAATATTGGTTGGGATATTGTCTACTTAAATATTGGTTGGGATATTGTCTACTAAAATACTGGTTGGGATATTGTCTACTTAAATATTGATTGTGATATTGTCTACTTAAATATTGGTTGGGATATTGTCTACTTAAATATTGGTTGGGATATTGTCCACTTAAATATTGGTTGGGATATTGTCTACTCAAATATTGGTTGAGATATTGTCTACTTAAATATTGGTTGGGATATTGTCTACTCAAATATTGGTTGGGATATTGTCTACTTAAATATTGGTTGGGATATTGTCTACTCAAATATTGGTTGAGATATTGTCTACTTAAATATTGGTTGGGATATTGTCTACTTAAATATTGGTTGGGATATTA
>NW_013675562.1:10910-14175 GCF_000517525.1 Limulus polyphemus
ATCATGGTTGGGATATCGTCTACTTAAATATTGGTTGGGATATTGTCTACTCAAATATTGGTTGGGATATTGTCTACTTAAATATTGGTTGGGATATTATCTACTTAAATATTGGTTGGGATATTGTCTACTTAAATATTGGTTGGGATATTGTCTACTTAAATATTGGTTGGGATATTGTCTACTTAAATATTGGTTGGGATATTGTCCACTTAAATATTGGTTGGGATATTGTCTACTCAAATATTGGTTGAGATATTGTCTACTTAAATATTGGTTGAGATATCGTGTACTCAGATCATGGTTGGGATATGTCTTCATTTCAAATTTTGGTTGGAACTTCTCTATTCAGAGCTTGATTGAAACTGATCCACTCAAACCTTGATTGTTTAATCAAACATTTATATAAATATCTATATTATATTAAATATCCAACACTTAAATTGGAATAACTCCTATTTACTACGCGATTCGTGTTCCATTTGGATTAAGATAGTGTAACTAACTTTATGTTTACATAGCGTTGTGGTAACAGCCATATTTAATTATGTCGTTCTTTCTATTTAATAATTTGTTTTTATTTTACCCACATATATCCTGTAGCAAATCCTTTTAAGCAAATAATTAATTATTTTACCAAAAATCGTCAACTGACGATTCTCGACTTACCGGGAACTTTCTGATGTTCATGCTTACATGCTATTGTTGCGCCCTCTGTTAACTTGAATAGTAATTATTTGGAACAGAATTGCGGAAAAAAATACAATATTCATTACGTTCCACAGATATTTTATTTATTACCACCATCGGGTACAGACAATGTATTTACGGGCGAAACCATAGTAATAATAAATGAAATACTTGTGAAACGTAAAACTGTCTTTGTTTCCATCCCAGTTCTGTAACTATGATGTTTCACCAAGTACTGACGGATTCAATTATTAATAAGATAAAATCAATAGGTCAGGTCATATATTTATTTCATTCAATTATTTACTAAGTGATAAATAATCACCAAACGAAGTAATAACGATGTATCTAATATGGGGTCTTCAGAGAAATCAATGTATTTTTAAAATATATAGAAAAGGAGATTGTTTTCACTCACCAGGGGAAAAAGGTTAATTACGAATTTTTAATACACCAATACATTGAACAAATACACGTTATACAGTAACCGTACTAACGAAAACTGAGCGTATTTACGTTTGAAAGTTTTGGTTATTTACACATTATTATTGGGCAATTAGTTTTGGTTTTGGTTCTGGTAAGTTCGTCGCTATTTACACGTACTGTGAAATTGAATGTCATAATCTATTCTTACCACCAGGCGTTTAAAACGGAGGTAAGCAAATCTCGAATATTGTACCTTAGATTTATTTATATACAATAAGCAGTTCTCACTTTTCAGTTCCTGTGAGTGTGATTTAAATCCACAGTTCCCAAGTTAACATCTCGTCCAATGTGTATGTTTAAATAGTCTTAACTTAGGCTTCCCTACATAATGGCTGAGGAGTGAATGTCAGACCACTAAAGTTAAACCGTTGTCTTTAAAATCAAACTTTGGGCTTTTAAAAAAAATGATAAAACATGGAAAGTGAAAACTGGTTTCTGTATTATATGTATAGTGTTTTTAGTTGTGTTTATAGGATGTTTCCGTTTTATGGTTGGCCTTATTAAATAAATTCTTGGAATCAGTAAATGCCTGTTTTTCTTTACGTAAATAGTTCTGGAGTAAACGGAGCGTTACCAATAAAATTTTAAATATTATAAACTCGTGTGTTTTTATGATGTACGACTTTATAAAACCACTGTATGTGTCGTTGTATGGAATTATCACTGCATGTAACGCGTGTAAAACATATTTTTTTAGGGTTACTAGTTGAAGGATTTGAATTAAGTGACGTAATAAGAATCACGTGCCTATGCAGCCAATGACAAGTCAGTGTATAGTATAGTATATATAAAAACCACCAGGCGTAGATAATGTTGAACACACTGCTAAATTAACAAAAAAAACAAAAAACATTCGATCATTAATTTTTTTGAATTTTTAATTTTTTTAGCAACTTAAAAATAACCCACTACACTGGTTTGACTAACCCTCGTTATCCAACTCATTAGTTAGTTTAAATCTCCTTTCTTGCATAACAAATAATCGCGGAAAGTTCAACAAAACCTATCGTTAATTTGCCTATCTAATGTAGTTACTGTTGATCCTTGAACTTGTGCTGATATTCTTATCACTTAAAGTAAAAATATTTGATTACGGAACAGTGCCGGATTTAAGAAAGATAAAAATATAGGGTACCTCATTTGAGTCTTAGATGGACAAGTTCCCCCTAATGTTAAACCTATTAATAACTTTCCTCCTGTTTGGAGATTCGCGCATACTTACTTGAACGATACCTTATACTTAGGACGGTTGCCTCAAACGTCCAGGTCAGCGACTCCTCTGGTTCAGGCCCAGCCTTTCCTAAGTTTTAACAATAGAGAAGAAAGAACTGAAATGAAGCAGTTAGCCATAACGAAAGTACCACATCTCGAACCCGAGACCCTCGGATCCCTAATCTGATACACTAAACACTGGGGCACGCTCTGGTCTCTTGTCAAGGCCGACGCTATTAGCAAAAAAAAAGTATTTTCACGTTTAAACTGTTAGCTTTTACTGTCAACAGATGGCAGCAGTTGTACGCTGTTCAAATATTGAGCATGGGAATAAAAACCTGCATGACTGTATGTTTGGTTTCTGTTTGTTACGCGCAAAGCTACATAGTGGGGTTATCTGTGTTCTTCTGAACGTGGTTATCGAAACACGGTGTTTAGTGTTGTAAGCCACCAGGATGCTGTTATAACACACTAGATTTTTAGATTGTTTGGAAGTAGTTAACTTAGTTTATGATATTCGTATAGCAAGTTGGAAAAGCCCAACGTGGCTACCCAATAGAAAGCCCGCTCTCTGTATAATCAACTTGACTGTCTCGTGCGGATCGCCACTTCGTGCTTTTTCTCTCAGAAAAAATTGTTAGTATATTTTTGTCCCACAATTCTGACTCATCTATGGTCACAGTAATATCTAGTCTCTTCACGTGACTTTCTTTATGGAATCAAAAAGAGATAGTTGAAACTGCAGTTCACACTAACATATCCTTACTTTACACAAACAGATATTTATTAAGTCTGGTCCGCTAGTCCTACCATTCTCGCCATTAATTATGAAAGAGATGATGCACCAACGCCATCAATTCTTTAAACAATCTTAAAC